>NC_046657.1:120790603-120806472 GCF_010883055.1 Belonocnema kinseyi | reverse complement strand
CTTTTCTCGAATCATCCGGCCTTAATTCACACCCATAAGGTTTCACTTTCGCTTGGCAGAACGGTGTCATTTTCACATTAACATAATGCGCGGAAACTAATAATTTTCGAAAAGAATGTAAAAATTACTACAACATACCCTGCGCATGTACAACGGCACAGTTTTGCTGACAAGAGATCACATAATGACAATAAGCATACAACTAAGAAATAAAAATTACTAATATCACTGCGAAACGTTTGACTAGATTATCTTTGATCACGTTTCACGGGACTGAAAAATATTTTCAGCCCGAATGAAATATCAGTAATGGCTTTTGAAACATTCAACGAGTAAATGTAAGAGTATTTCTTTTTTTGTAAGAAGATCGCCTTAAATAAGTTTCTGACAAGTTTGCCAGGACTAATGTAAGGTTATTTTACGAATGGGTCTATCTGTATGTGCCTGTAGTCTTGTATACATGTATGTCTGTATGTCTATCTGAGGACACGATAAATTTTGAAAAAATCAATCCATTAGAATGGCCTTTAGTACACTTGTTTAGTGTCCTAAGCTAACGATCAAGTTCATTAGCTAGCCATTTTGGATAAAAATTCAAAATGTGGGCACATTTTTAAAATTTTTGAGCCCATTTCTTTGAAAATTCAAACATTCTCTGTAATGCTGTTCATAGTATTTAAAAGGTAAAACAATTTATCCAAACGGCTTTTTTCATCAAACCAAAAATTACAAGATTTATAGCATTTAAAAAATCCCGCCAAACTGTGCAAAGTACGGTAAAAAATAAATGCAGAAAATTTGTGATTTTGAAAAAGATCTTAAAATTTGTTATCAACCACTTTCTGATAGGGTGCCTAGTTTTGGTGTTTATTATGAAGAAACGTCATTAACCTTAAGAAAAATGTGCCTGCTGCGTAGGCACTTTCTTACCACAATGTTTGCCTTTTAATTTTTTTTTGTCTCGTGTTTGGGGTTTCCAAAAATTCATTTTTTCATGTTTTTGATGCTATTTTTTTATAATTTAAGCCAAATACAGAACTATCAACAAATTATCCGTGACAAATAATTTTTACATTTTCATCAAAGAAGGTATTAGATTCGTATAAGCTAAATGCTAAGTTCATTAGTCAAATATTTTGGATAAAAATATTAAAACTAAGCCCATTTTGAAAATTTTTGAGTACAAATTTTTTCATGATTCAAAAGTTCTGTGTACAGTTGTTAATAGTACTTGTAAAGAAAAATGTTACTTTTCGACAGCCCTACAAGATTATCATATCAACTTTTTGAATTTTTTCGAAAAATTCAAATTTTTACCGCACTGGTGGTTGTCAGACTGGGAATGCCCAGTCAACCCTCTGACAAACTATAGGCTATTTTTTATACTCGCTGTCCGCCTGGGAATTCCCAGTCACGGATTCTACCGCTTGCGCGGTAGAATCTGCCTCGCCGATTGGCTCTGACCTACGGACAGCTGGGGTTGTTATTGGCTGTGGATTCGTCATCTTTAACATGGATGTCATCCTACCCTCTTCTGCCAGAGTGAGGTTGTTCATTTACGCAGTATTGCAGGGTTGGTTGTGTCGGCTATGATGGTCCATCCGGTGCTTCCGCTCGCCGGTGGTCGCCAAACTAATGCCTCGTGTTACCCGTGCCTGGAGGAGTGGCGCGCACTTGGCGCGCAGTCCCCTTATATCCAACCCTTCTACCTATGGATAATGGTGGAAGATTAGGGTGCTGTCTGCTCCGTGTTTATAACTGTCAGACAGTCTTATGCTGCGTGGTTAGGTTGGACTGGGCGATGTGAGGATTCCAGCATCTCAGTTGATCCTCGCTGTAGAGGTGCCGTCCGGGTCCTTTTTTGGTGTGTCTCCCGTCGAAACCGATCCCTCACATACAGGGTTTGCTAATATTCTATGTTCTTGTTTATTTTACTTTTTGCCGGGTTCCCATTTCTACCTTCGTTACGCTATTCTCGCGTTTCTTTTACAATCTCTGACCTTCCTACTACATAATGTTCGGACGTGATTACATTCAAAACAACGTCGACGATAAATTGATAGTAATTTTAATAATCAGAAAATAGTACCATGGATAATAATAGTCCACCGAGCCTAGCCGAAGCCCACCGGTTTTTGCTTTCCGCACTGTGGCTGCTCTCTTACTATTCTGTCGGCCCCTCCCGCCTCGGACCCGCTCAATCTGTTAACAGTGAGGAGAGGTCCCTGTTATTTGATGGCATGTGACTGAAACTAATAAAAAACCAATCCTAAGGGATAATGGAAAAACACTAGGGACCTCTCCAGCGAGTCCCCGAACTTGGAAAACCCGACCTGTGTTACCCGTGACTTTCATCGTTTCTGGGACTTATTTTATTAACCTTGACCATCTGGGCTACTCAAGATCCTGACTGAAAGGAGTAATTTCCAATGTTCGCACATTCCTTTCAGTTTTGGAGGCAAATCAGAATCAAATTTTTGTAAACAAGTACAGTATGTAGTAAAAGGAAAGAAATCGGCACCTAAATCTAGACAATTACCGCACGATTGTATAAAGAAAAAAAATTTCGTTAATCTTATCTTGCGAGAATGACGAAACAGAAGTCTGCGGTCTGTTCATATCTACCGTACGCTGTGTGTAAAAAGGTTTAGGGGAACTACTCGGAACACGTTGACTACTTATTGTTCCACTACTCCCCCTTCCCTAGGCGGTCCTTCATCGTGTAAGGGGACTAGAAGCTTCACTGAGACTTTTCCTACCAATTCAGTCTTCCGTCCCTAATTCGTATACTGAAGGCCCTAAAACGCGTACCACGACGTATGGTCCTTGCTTTTTACCCCTAAATCCTCTCGGTACCCCCTTTTGGGCTGAGGATGTCACTTGTTGCTTACGCATGACTCTATCTCCTACTTTTAATACCGCGTGTCGCCGCCTTTTGTGGTAATTCACCTTCTGTCGGTCGAACGCATTCTCGTTCTGCAGGGAGACTAGATCTTGTAGCTTTTCTAATTTAATTATCCTTTGCTTCCATGCCTCATGACCTGGTGGAGGAAATTCGGTCGGTTTCCCGACCCCTCGGCGCAGGCTGTTGTAGGGCTTTGGTTCTCTACCCAAATACAAGTAAACTGGGCTAACTCCCGTGGTGATAAACACAGCCGTATTGCAGACGAAACAAAAATATTTGAGGCACACTTCCCATTGCCGATGGTCTTGGGCTACGTACGCTGAGATCATCGTTTTGAGGACTCGATTGACTCGCTCCACGGGGACCGCCTGCGGATGGTACACCGGAGTAAATGAGTGTCGGATTCCGCATATCTCGGTCCACCCCTAAAATGCTTGTGTAACATATTCTGTTCTGTTGTACGACACAAGAACTTCCGGTGGGCCCCGTCGGTTCAAAATATTATCCTCAAAAGCCTTAATAATGGTCTCGGCGTTAGCTCGTCTCATGAGTGCTAATTCAACCCATTTGGTTTGAAGGTCTTCGAATACCACTAGATATTCGAAGCTTAAAGCTGTCTTTGGTCACGGGCCCATCACGTCGGTGGCCACTTCCGTCCAAGGTTGCTGGACTACCCTACGGCCCATTAGACTTGCTGTGGTCCTCTAATCAGCCTTGATTCGCTGACATGTGTCACTGGCTCGCACCCATAAAGAAATGTCCCGATACATGCCTGGCCAGTAATATTGTACCGAGGCTCTTAAGTACGTTTTGTCTATCCCCAGATGCGCGTCTTGTGGGTCATTGTGTATCTCGTCGAAGACTTCCTGTCTTCTCTCAGTCCTATACCGACCCAATGGCAGCTATGAGGATTGCTACTTTCTCCTCGTACATCCGAGAAAGGAGTCAGGCACATGGTATAAGGCTCCTTTCCGGTGTACGACCTCAAAATCGTATTCGAGGAGGTCAAGTGTCCATCGCGCCAATCGATCTGTTGGAATGTGAGGTTGTGTAACCATTGCAACGAACTGTGGTCGGCAATCACTGAGAAGTGGAAACCCTCGAAATAGTGCCGGAATTTCATAACCGACCAGATCACGGCTAAGCACTCCTTTTCCTTAACTGCGTATTCTCTTTCTGCGTCCGACATCGTCCTAATGGCAAAGGCTATTACCCTCTCAACGCCATCTTGCATCTCGCTTTCCTGTTCGGTGTCCCATTCTCATGGGACATTTGTGCTAAGTAGTTTGTTCAGCGATTCCGCGTCAGTCGTAAAGTCGGGTATAAAACGGAGGTACTGCGATGCCATGCCCAAGAACCGTCTCAGTTGCTTAATTGTTCTTGGGGCTGGGTATCAGAAAAGGGGCTCGACTTCGTCCGGATCTACCTGCAAACACTTCTTATTAACAAAGAATCCGAGATAACGCACTGTCAGTTACCCGAAATCACACTTCTTTGGGTTGATCGTCAGTCTGGCGCTTTGTAAGCGGTCTATGACCCGAGCTACCTATTCATGATGGTCCTTAAACGTCTCATTAACGATGACTATATCATCGAGATAGGCATCGACGTTCGGTTCCATGTCTGGCCCTATCAGGGAGTCTACCAGTCGCTAAAATGTCGCAGGAGCCCCTAACAGTCCAAAGGGCATCCTTGTGAACTGAAAGAGCCCCATTCCAGGGACTATAAACGCTGTGTACTCCCTACTATCTTCGGCCATCGGAAGTTGGTGGTATCCCCACTTTACATCTGGGGTCGTTATGTATTTCGCAGCGCGAAGTTGCTCACGGATCATATCCATCTTGGGCGAGGGGTACGCGTCTTTCTTGGCGACCTTGTTGAGCCTACGGTAATCCACACAAATCATATATGTCCCATCTGCCTTTCGAGTCATTACTACCGTACTGGACCATCCGCTCTTCGATGGCTCAACAATGCTTTCGGCTAACATTCGGTTCACTTCATCTTGCATATTTTTCAACACCTCCGGGGACACTTGATAATATCTCTGTTTTATCGGTGGGTGTCCTCCGACGTCTATGCTATGAGTGATTCGGTCATTGGCCGAAAGTACCTCAGGAGGGGGCCTAATAATCTTGGCAGACAACATGTCCAGCTTTTGTCGCTCCTCAGCTGTAATTTCTCTATGACCGCAACACTGGTCCAATGTTGCCGGATTTTCATCCCCTCCTTTCCACTCCCAACTCGGTACCTTCCTCGGTATAGTGGTGGACTAATTCCGGGTAGTCCGACATATACCAAGTTCGCTTGCTCCCATCGTGTACGATTTCAAATGTGTGGATGAAGTCAATACCCAAGAATGCTTGTTCGCCCTTGCTTCGGACAATATGGATCTTCATCATTCGCGAAACACGATCAATCTCAATAGGAAGATAACACGTGGCTTGGACTTGGCTAACCGTACCGTCTGCAGTCATAACTACCTTAGGGCAACTACTTTTAGGACAACCCATTTGGAAGTGACCTTTGGCGGCAGTTCCAACACTCGACCTGAGAATCATCCCACTGTTTTTTCGGGGTGGATGACTGTGAGCTCCCTTTCGTAGGTTGGGCCGTCTCCGTGAACCGTGTAGCCTGACTGTGGGGGTTTTTTCTTGGCGTTCATCCATCCAACTAGCCCTAGTCTTAATTCCGCGAAGCCTAGTGTTAACATTCGCGAAACGGGAATCTCCTACACAGCTGGCTCCCATAATCTCACTAACCGGTGTCGTTACCCTAGTGCATGGTATCATGGTCCCCTCAGCCCCCCTCCACATGTCTCTGCTGTGAACAGGGGTCTAGGTTGGTTATAACGCACCCCTTAAAGCTTGGTCACCCCCCATCCTTGTCCAATGTCGGTGCCCATGGGGGGTAGTTTCTCACGTGGTAAACGTCTGGTAAAACCCGATTCGCTGTTTTGTACTTTCCTCTGGGTACCAGGGTACCGCCTGGTTAACCCCCTGACGTGCGAAATACCTCCCTATATGCTCACGCAGGACAGAGTCTACTCTATTCGTGTTTAGATTGAGCCCCTTTAAAATTACCTGCCCTAGATCGCCTATCCTGTATTTCGACCGACCTTCCGATGTAGCCCCTGCCGCGTCCGGTGTTTCACGAAATTCCGCGTTGTCCAGTAAATCGAGGTCTTCCCGATGTGCTTCTCCTTCTGCCTCGCCCCCCCCCCCCTCTGAGTGGTAGAAATCCATCCTTTAATGGTAGGTTGTGCCGAGAATAACAAAAAAGTTAAAGATTACCCAAAAGAAAGAAAATTTTTGCCAATGCGACCGGCTTTTCTTCTGACCTACCAGACTACTCCCAAAATACCGGTGTTTACCTGAAAATACTGAGAAACTTCCGAAAAATCCCAAAAAATTCCGACGCTCCGAAGAATCTTTTAGAGAAAAAAATAAATCCCTTAAATCAATGTAACAACCATAACCTTCAAAAAGAAATTTAAAAAAACATGCTAGAAAATAGGAAACTTCCTTTTGAAATTCAGGTAGCTTCACTTTAAGTGCCCGTAGTTAACAAAAAAATTCGGAAATAACTTAATTTCCTTGACCTCCGGAAATTTTCGAAAACTCTTATTAAATTCTCTTATTCCTTTTCTCTTTCATTGTCGGAACTCTCAAAAATAATTTTTGAATTCTCAATATTGCTGGTATTTCCAAAAATAATGGTTTATTAGTCTGGTTACACTGTGAATATTGTATAGAGGATGGTACAGGTTATATTTCTTTAATTGCGATGTGCATGTATAATCGCTAAAGCGGGAGCCATGCAAGCCCGAATCACTTATAATCTAAAAAAACAATATACAACAGGTCGGCTTCACTTCTCTCGGCTGTCTCTCGCATGAATTCAATTTCTAAAATGCCCCACACTCTCTCGCACCTGACTGCCATCTAGTTGAGCGACATTTTTTTAACTAGGTTTTCCAAAATCCCGTGTGCGGAAACGGCACTTAAAAATGATAAAAGGACGTCCACTTACTTGATAGCCATTCGGCTGCGGCTTCCGAATTCTTATCGTCCATTATTCAAGTTCCTGGCTCTGACTTGTTTTTGGCTTTCCTCAGAGAATCTTCCGGTCCTTGCTGTATTCCGGCTCTCAAGTCGACTCAGCCGTTTTTTCCCTCGCTTTCCTCGTCGTGCAGCTGTTTTCCGTCGGAGCTTGACAACTTCTTCCGTGGCCTCCGTTGATTGGTTGGTGCCAACGGACGAGCTCCAATGAGGTCTTCCGCCAATTGCGGGCCTTACGCGATAGTATCCGCCTCGTCGATTGGCTCTGGCCTACGGACCGCTGGGGTTGTTATTGGCTGTGGATTCGTCATCTTTAACATGGATGTCAGCCTACCCTCTTCTGCCAGAGTGAGGTTGTTCATTTACGCAGTATTGCAGGGTTGTTTGTGTCGGCTACGATGATCCATCCGGTGCTGCCGCTCGCCGGCAGATGCCAAACTAATGCCTCGTGTTACCCGTGCCTGGGGGAGCGACGCGAACTTGGTGCGCAATCCATTTATATCCAATCCTACTACCTATGGATACTGGTGGAAGATTACGGTGCTGTCTGCTCCGTGTTTATAACTGTCCGACAGCCCCTATGCTTCGTGGTTAGGTTGGACTGGGCGATGTGAGGATTCCAGCATCTTAGTCGATCCTTGCCGTGGAAGTGTCGTCGGGTCCTCTTCTGATGTTTCTCCCGTCGACACCGATCCCTCACATACAAGGTTTGCTAATGTTCTATGTTCTGGTTTATTTTACTTTTTGCCGGGTTCCCATTTCTACCTTCGTTACGCTATTCTCGCGTTTCTTTTACAATCTCTGACCTTCCTACTACGTAATGTTCGGACGCGATTACATTCAAAACAACGTCGACGATAAATTGATAGTAATGTTAATAATCATAAAAGAGTAGCATTGATAATAATAGTCAAATTAGTTGGAGTCGGCTTGAGAGAATTGAGTTTGACACGCGCGCGTGACATTCGCCGTACTTGGTTCTGTCTTCGGCGAGATCCTGTGAAGTTTTCCTCTATTTTTCTTAATTCTAAAATTTCAGTACAATATACATATTTACATAATTTAGAAGATAAAAAACGATAAGGCTGCTTAGTGCATGCGCATTTTTTCAAAAGAAGCAATGAAATTTTGTCTGTTTTAATAACAATTCAAATTTCTAATTATAATAATGTACATTTTTGGGAATGATATACAATTTCAGGGATAAACTCGAGTGGCAAGCACGACATACGTGATGAGAATATGTTCGTTAAAGCCGGAGAAGCTTCAACAAAAGAGAATTCACAATCACCAAATTACTGTTGTCGATACTTTCACCTTTAGTTTTTAAAAGTCTCTGCCGAAACATCGATTGCGTATCGCAAGGTAAATACAATATCAAGCTCGAAGCACGAGGTAAATGCATTATCGAGCGCAAAGCGCGAGGTAAGTACATTATCGAGCGCAAAGCATGAAATAAATATAGTATCGAGCGCGAAGCCTCGATACTATATTCGTGCCCGGGCACGAATACAGGTATGTATAGCGTACCTCTCAGCTTACTTCTAAATTTGACCACAAAATCACCCGAGTCGAAATATAGCCCCTACTTTGAAACTCTTCACGCTATTATTTGTAGGGGCTAAGGTTGTAAAGTAGAGGATATTGCAAAACGATTTTTGCCCCTAGTTTAGCGCTCTTATGGGCACAAATTTCCGAATCTTCCACTTGGGGCGTCAAAATAGAGGCTTAGTTTTTTTCTAGTTTATCGCTCCACACTCTACCTTTCTGTACAGAATAAAATTATTTGAAGAAAAATTAATAAAATGAAGCAAGAAGAAGACATACTGACATTTGCGTAATATTTCAAGTTATTTTGCGCACGGACAAAAATATACATAAAATTTGAAAGAACTAATCCTATAGTAGAGGATACGCTGGGTAGTTTAATTTAAAGTTAAAATCGTCTTCGTTTACATTGCGTTGAACTAGTCCCGAAACTATAGAGAACAGTTTTATACAATCATAAACGATTTTTCGCTAAAAAATATTAATCTTCTGTATTCTTATATTCTTACTATTATACTCTAATATTTGTTCACATGTTTAAAGAATTAATTATTTACTATTACACAATCACTACATTATTTATAATCGCACGCTATGAAAAGTTTTTACCGAAATTCCTTAAAAATTCTTAAAATTTCTTTAAAATTACTTGAAATCTTTTGAAATTCATTTATAAGCTTTAATCTTTTCTAATTTAAAAGAATATTTAAATCCCGTTAAATTATTTTGAAATTCATTAAAACCCTTTCAAACACTTCAAAATGTTTTGTAGTTACACAATAATACATAAATTAGAAAGAATATTCAGAATACCAAGAATATTGAAAGAATACGTGTATGGGAACATTTAGTGAATGTATCCGGAATATTGAAGTGATTAACCCCTCGACATATAGAAAAAAATAGTTTAAAAATATGACATTTTGAAGAAATAATTGATTGTCTTAAATAAATGTTACATACAAATCTTTGGTATATATTTATAACCATCGGTGATCTTGTTGAAAATGGTTGCAAGTCAACTGTAATCAACGTCGGTTTTTTGGAGAGTAACGTACGAATAAAAATCATCACTGACCGAATCCTTTTGAAATTAGCAGGGACCTACACTTGAAATTCAGAATTTCTCGAGAGGAAAATATGTTTTTTTTTTTTGAAAAAAATATACTATTTTTCATGTTTTTAAAATTTGAAGAAAGTTGGTTGCATTTGGGAAAGTTTTATTCGAAAATTTTAAATTATTAGTTTTCATGTGATTTGAATTAAACACAAATAATGGAATTTTTAAAGGCTTTGATTAAAGAAAAGTTTTAATACATTTTTTTTCATTTTTTACATTTCCCATTTAAAATTATTATTTAGTTCAAAAGTTTGTTGAGTATAATTAAATTCATTCTTTGATTTTATAACAATTCGCTTCGTTTGCTTTGAGGTCTAATTAAAATTTTGTGTAATAACAATGTTCAATTATAAAATTTCAGAAGCTTTAACTTTGAATGATTTAATTTAGTTTTCAATATAAAATTGCCAAATCTTGATCGCTATGAATTTATAAATGTTCAAATTCAAAAGTTTAACATTTTTAATTATTTAATTTTAAACTATTTTAAATATAAATATTTTCCAATTATCTAATCTTGAAATATTCAATTTTTAAGGTTTTGACCATTGCCCTATTTTCTAAATATTCAAACTGATATCATTCAATTTCGTGATTCTTCAATTGAAAAGAAAATTGCGTGAAAGGAAAATCTATTTCTTCAGAATCTGTGATAACTAATTTCTAGTTCTTTTTTGTGGTACAGAAAAAACTCAATACAAAAGATTTGTATCTTTCTTACCTTTTTCTGAGGACGTTTCTTCTCGTGTGTTTAATACCTTGGGGAGGGGGGGGGGGTGGGGTCTGGGCCTGAGTTCTTTATAACTATCTTTAAAATCTTAGCACTGGTTTGCATTTTTCCTTTTGCTTGCAGCCACCAGATTAGGGCCAACTTCTTTCCTCTTGAACCCATTTCGATGTAATCACTTTAATATTTATTATTTAAAACCAATTTAACTGTTACTTTTACGAACTGTGTTGATGGAATTTTAGAAAAAATAACAAAGTATCTGTCACGAGCGTGCAGGTGTCGAGGCAACGACGCCACATATTTTGTGCGTTAAAATGTTAAAGCGTTAAAATAAAATTTTAAAGTTCTACAGAGAATATGGAGCCTTACAGGAGACATAAGTAAAACTCAAGAATATAGAGGTTTTGCCTCCATATTTGCGTCAAACTAGGACCTATATTTCGACTCGGGCATTTCAAGAAAATTATTTCTGATACACTACAATAAGCGTCCGATTGGATAATCCTGGAATTTTGTATTAAACTATTACCACTGTGTTAAAATATTAAATTTTGGAATTAATAATAATAAAAGCAAAGAATTAGTTTTTAAATACCTTATATTTATTCATTTCTCAATAATTTGTACACAGACAGATACACAGATCATCTGCAATGAGCCTGATATTCAATTAATTTTAGAGAAACTATTAGATAATTTTACGTATACTTTATTCATATACGGATGGCTCTCATAAATATAAGCCTAACTTTATGAGCACAACGCGGCGTATATTTTATGGGCAGTAAAATTCTCAAGACTTTACTTCTCGTTGAACACGTTCTGCCGCTGACATAACAATATTGTTTAGGATTTAAAATGAGAAAATATTAAAGAAAAAGCTGGAAATTTAATTTATATTGCAAATATCGTAAACCAATAGTTATAAGGTATTTTATTCCTTATGTAAATAACAAGCAATTCATTCACTGCCTTTCGACCATGTAAAGTATAAGAACAAGCCCATTATTTAACCTATTCGTTTAAAATACGAAAAGAATATATATTTCAGGCAATGAGAAAACATTCGTGGTATCGCACAGTGGGAAAAAGCACCTTTTTGGGATAAAAACGCCAGAAACTACGATTCTTAAAGGATTCTGATATTCTTTTTTAAATAGCTGAAAGTCTTCCAAACCTAATAAGTAAATACCATGATTTATTATGTAGCTACAAATTTAAAACTATTTTTGTTTGCCTCTTTAGAGATACCCTTTGTTTTTAAATTTTCAAATTCCGTAAAGCAGTTCCTACTTCAATATGATAACTAAATGAAAATAGTGTCCAGAAGGTTGGAGTAAAAAACATCTTTTATACTATTATAAAAAAAAACTAAAGAACATAAGTATTTTTTTTGTAAGTCGATAGATTAGTTGAGAATAGCTGCTCTTTATCAATTATTTAAATGATTTTAATAAACGCATTAACATTTGAACTGTTTGTTTATGAATAGGCTTCATTTTCCGCGAAATCAAACCTTAATGTCCTTTTAAAAGACTCTTTACAGTCATTTGAACAATTTTTATCAACAAGCAAACAATTTCCCGCAAGTGTTTTAGCATGTTGTTGACACGCAGGGATGCTTTTTAGGCTATTAGCGAGTGAAAGCTTGGCACCTGCAAGAGCGCCGATGATAAGGACGATTAGCTTAACAGAATATTCCGGATACAATCGTTGCAACTCCCTTATAAGGAATACCTCTCTTTCTTTTCATTCCCCTTGGCTATGATGTTTTTGTCATCTGGTGCCGAAAATTCGATAACGAACATGGTTCGCTTCTTGAAGTCAAGAAGAACCATGTCTGGACTCGACTTCCCTAGGCGCATATTGGAGGAGCGTTATTAAGGCTAATGCTGTAAGAGTGACAGAGATGGTAATAAAGCACTCTTAGTGCCGCATTGTGCCCTCGGATGTAGGTAGTTTCCGCATGAATTGGACAACTAGATAGTATGTGAGCTAAATGCTCGGGGTGTGCATGGCATGCCCTGCAGCTACATGTATCATCGGGAATGTCTTAGCTCAAAATGTGACGACGGTATGTCAAGATGGAAATGACACCGTCTTGGCATGCCAAAATGAAACACTCCGTACCAGACTTCAGTCCGGGCGATTTAAGGAAAGCAAATGTTGTACCCAGAATAATCCTCTCGTAAAGACATGCAAGACTCAATATTCCGCGACCACCTTGACGGCGTGCGATGTACAGTCGCGGAACGGAAGGATTAAGATACATGCTTTTGTTCATTAGCATAACCTTTCTTGTCCCGATATCAAGGGATCTGAACTCGTTCTTCGTCCATGGAACCACTCCAAATGAATAGAGTACTACTGGGACGTCAAGCATGTTCGTTGCAGATACTTTGTTTCTCGTCGACAGTTCGGAAGACCAAATTTGCCGGATCAGACATTTGTATGTGCTTCGAAGAGTATGTGAAATGTTAAAGAAAAATTGAATTTTTTGCTAAAAAATTTTAAATGTTCATAAAATTTATAAATTATTTGTATAAGTACAGTTTGATGCTAAACGATGTTTTTCGTGATTAAAAACGTATTTGTAGACCGTAACACAAGTGCTTGGTAAGAGTGGAACAACAAGACAAGCAACATTCGAGCAACAGACAGGAGACTATTCGGAGAACGACAGTCTGTTTTGTTAAAGTTATTCACAATTACGATTTGTTCTCTATTAAGTAAGACTAACACTTTATTCCTACGCCGCTTAAACTCATCCTTCTCACTCCTTGCTGTCCCCTTCCCACTCCCACTCCTTGCTGCCATGCCGCGGTGCTGGTCCGGCGGCTTCATTCGTTACGTGCGTTGATTCTGTTGAGACACGTCGAAACCTGTCGGGACAAAGCTAGAGCACGAAGCTTTCGGTAGGGTAGCGCGTGGCATCCTTTTTCGTTTGTGCTATTCACTGCCTTTATGGAGTTTAGGAGCTATCGTTGTTCTTCTATGTAATAGTCTTTGTGTTAGACCATGTTGTCTTCCTAGTGTACTCTGTCTTATTTGTTTATATTGGGCTTAGAGTACACGTGTTGTTCCTAATATTTTTCATTTGGCGCTTCTTTCATATTCTTGTTGCTGTATCTTTCTCTTTTATACTTCTGTCGATTATGGTGTTACTAACTGGTGCCAGGTGTAATTTCTTTCGCTTCTGTGCATTCATTCATAGTTGCAATGGCAACTTCGTCGAAGTTTAGAAGTTGTTTTCGTTCAACTGCCCTCTGTTCGGTGGTACAAAAGAACTGTCTTCTTTTAAACTTCCCACATATGAAGATGTTATCAAAGGCTGGGCTTTCGAAAGACATCGTTCAGCTCCCGAAGAGGGAAAGAAAGAACCCTTGTTTTCTGACATTGCTGAGCATATAGCCAAAGAGATTATTTCCGCGTACGGAAAAGCATCAATACTAGATGTTACGCATAAAAGAGTTGTACCAATGTTAAACGCTTATCATGCAAAATATAAAACCATCATGAAGTAACATAGCAAACTTCAAAGCTGCAATAAAGTTGCCAAAAGTATTGAAAGTTTTAAATTATATGCGCAAACAAGCCTTTTCGACATACCGGGCAGTCCGATAAGTACCTGAAAATTCTAAGAGATAGCATTAGTATTCACTAATGTGAACCATTTTCGTCGAGCTTGAGCCTTCAAATGACGCCTGTCAAAACTTCAGGCATTTATGTTTACGCATTTACAAGTTATAGCACTGAGAAGCGACTGACCTCCGAGTTTTTTTTAATACGGAAAAATCTGAGTTTCGAGTTTTGATCAAACACTACTATCTTCGCAAGAAAACGATATCCGAGACCAAGGCCAAGCTGGACAAGTATTACCCGGACTCTGCACCGTCGATTGGAACGATTCATAAATGTTTTACCGATCATTGAAACGTGTGGGCAATATCGTGCATTTAGTTTTGGGCATGAAGAAGCTCTGCGCGCGATGGGTGCCGCATTTGCTCACAGTGGACCAAAAACTAATTCGTGTGACAACTTTCCAGCAGAATTTGGCATTATTTTCGCGTATGCCGACCGAGTTTTTGCGCCGATTCATAACCATGGATGAAACCTGGATCCACTACAAAACTCCTGAGTCAACGCAATAAGCAAAACAGTGGGTTCCACCGGGCCAAAGTGCTCCGAAGTATCCAAAAACGCAACAATGGGTCGGAAAGGTTATGGCCTCCGTATTTTGGGATGCACATGGCATAATATTCGTGGACTATCTTGAAAAAGATAAAACCATAACCGGAGCATACTATTCATCATTATTGGACCGATTGAAAATCGAAATCGCCGAAAAACGACCGCATTTATAGAAGAAAAAACCGCTTTATCATCACGACAATGCGCCTGTTCATTCATGCTTAGTTGCACAAGCAAAATTGCATGAAATCGGCTTCGAATTGGTTCTTTAGCCACCGTATTCACCAGACCTGGCCCCCAGCGACTATAACTTGTTTCCTAACCTGAAGAGATGGCTCACCGGTAAGCATTTTTACTCAAATGAGGAGCTCATAGCTGAAACTGAGGCGTATTTTGGAGGCCTTCCGACCTAGTTTTTTTCAGACGGTATAAAAAAGTTAGAAAATCGTTGGACTCGCTGAGATGACCTAAAAGGAGAGTTTGTTGAAAAATAAAACCGATTTTGGCCAAAAAACGTCTCCGTGTTTCATTTTTCAGGGACTTATCAGACTCCCTAGTATGCTCTTGCAAACGTTCAGACCTTACTTTATGCTCTCGTACCAAAGAGAGAAAAGTTCCACAGAGAGAAGACGCGTTTCTTATTGATCAAAGAACAGTCCGAAAAATGGTCATCGGTACTCTTCACAAAGAAACAACCACTGTTTTTCAAAAGAGGGAGTCCAGGAAAACACAGGAAGCTGCCCGACTTCTAAAGTTGCCAGATGGTACTTCCAGAGGCAGGGAAGTAGATTTGCCAGCCGTTGAGAATAGCAATCATGGTAGTATTGAGTGTCCGACCAAGAGTGATACTAACAATGATGATTTCTCCCTATCGACTTGAAAAGGGCAGTAACTTTCTTTCTCTCAAAATCGTTTCGTTCTTTCTAAAACAGCTCTAGTCAGTGATAGGTACGGCTTGTCGGACAGATCCGTCGCTGCCATAGCCTTAGCTGTCTTGCATATGTGTCCAAGTGGAACATATCACTCTTCTACGAGAGCCAGGATCATTATACTGGGGACATATTACTCCTACTTCAAGCAAAGCCGTCTCGATCTCCATAGGTCTGATTAAATTTCTCGAGGCTAAGACCGATAACATAGACATTGACACTTTTTCAGCTATAGGTGCAGACGGAACTAATACAAATACAGGACACGTGGGACGAGTAGTTTGTCTTATTGAGAAAAAATTAAACCGCTTATTGCAGTGGTTGATTTGCCTTCTTCTTTGCAATGAATTGCCTCTTAGACACCTATTTAACTTACTGGATGGCG
>NC_046657.1:120781333-120790503 GCF_010883055.1 Belonocnema kinseyi | reverse complement strand
TATCTTTACCCCCTGCTTTCATGCCACACGCAAGCTATGGAAAGATACGTCCAGATTGTCACGGATACAGCCACTCATGTCTGTGGGGAGGAACAGCGACATAGTTTGATACTCGCGAAATTGACTTCGCGGTCACAAATGCCGATTTGGAACACAAAAAACCAATACAGGTTCTGAACAGGATATTTATGAGTACTCTTGATACCGAAACGGTATGTGATTACAATGCCATTCAACGGCATTTAAATTCCATTGTTTTGAGAATTCGTGTTAACAAGTGTTAACTCAAACTATGCTAATAGATGGTAGCTTGGGTGCACGGTGTGGGAGGAACTCGGAGTAAAGCCACCTTCACGTGGTGAGTTCTGAGTCACGGGATCTTCCATTTCTATGAGCCCAGAGCTTTACAAATGTAATACTAGAAATGACTAATGAAAATCATAAAATCCTTTTATAGCTTATAATATGGTCTCATTTGGGCTGGGCAACACATAAAATACAGCATACTAGACTTGCCCAAACATAATATACAGGTAGGTTTACCACGAAAAACATTGTTTAACATAAAAATGTACTTATACATATAGTTCATAAGTTTTATTAACAATTAACATTTTTTTAGCAAAAATGCAATTTTTCGGTAAATATTCACATTTTTGAGGAGTTTTCGGAGGCAGAAGACATTATTCGATCGGGCTGAAATTTTAATATGTTCTTAGGTACATCGATTCACAACTTTTCCGCACTGGGCTGTTTCGAAAAGTCGACTTTTTATGTTCCGCTCCACCCTAATGTATAAGTCTCTCCAGCGCACAGGTGTCATATAGCGCTTCTATCAACGACCTCAGGATATTCAGCGATGCCATTCAGTTTTCCTCGCTTCAAATAAACCTTGGCGCATTTGTCTAACTCAAATTCCATTCCAATCCTCTTAGTATATCATTCGTCAATCCGTAGAGCTAGATGTAGTTGCTCTTTGTTTTCAGCATAGATCTTAAGATTGTCCATGTAAAATACATAAGTGACCTTTTACTTTCGATCAGCAGGTTTCCCTGCTACCAGATAAGATAGTAAATCTGGTTTTCCAAAGCGGCATCAATTTCTCTATGCACCTAACGATTTGCGGATGAAACTTGAGGCTTTCCAAAAGACAGATGATAAGTCTATGGAAGGTCGAATCGAAAGATTTTCGATAATCAATCCAGGCCATCGATAGGTCAGGCTAGTAGAATGCTGCATCTTTGCAGACACATCTATCGATGAGCAGGTTCTCACCACATCCCGCTACGCCATTCTTTGAGCCTAGTTATTCATACATTTCTTGCCACACTGGTTCAACTGCCCGAACAATACTATCATTTAGGATAGCTGTGAATATCTTATAAAGTGTGTTCAGAAAAGTGATTGTCCTGTAATTCTTCGGGTCAACTAAGTTGCCTATTTTCAGCAGGAGTGTTGTGCGCCCTTCACCAACCACTCCGGAATCGGCTTTTCCAACTTTAAATATGAGAGGAAATAAAGGCCAAATGCTGATGGGTTGAAGGAAACTTCTTCCACCAGAAGGTTTTGATACAATCTGTTCCCGATTCGGAATAGTTCTTCATCCCTCTTAATACATTTTTCACCTTCTCGGTAGTGACGGGTGGGCATTCTTGATCAGGTGTTATGAGGGTATTACACAGCTCCTTGAAGCTATTTATACACACTGCCACCAAGCTGAAAAATGCGGGTATTAACGTGTTTGTTGAGAGTCGCAGTATTATGCTGGAAGACCGTCAGATTTTTCCCCCGGAGGTCGATTTCCTCTTAAATGAACAGGGAAATGAACAAATTCTGACCGAAATACACTCCTCGTTAGGAAGCAAATTCAAAACACTAATCTCCTAAGAGCAGCAATATTCAATATGATATTAAATGGGAGATTCCCTAAAGATTTTCCAGGAAATTATACTTTCCTTGGATTTCAGGGTATGAGTGTTAACGATCTTGTTGCGTGCAATATTGGAACAATAGACCTGATTTCTAATTTTGAAGTACTTCAATTGCCTACGTTATCCGACCACCTTCTGGTTCGCGTTTATATTTCGTATTTTATGCAAATGGACACAAATGTAAATAGAGACTCATTTTTATTGTACAATAAAATAATTTGCAATGAAAACTGTAAATGGGACTATATACATTAAATGTCTATTTCTAAGAACTCTGCGTACTCGAATGGCAAGATAAATATTCTAAATAATAATTTAATTTAATGGCATACTCCAGGAAAGAAACCTTGGTCAGTAGATTCAGATTGTTGTCTCGTTCGACTAAAAATGTAAGCATGCATGCATGGCAAAACCTCCTTTTTTCTCTTTATCCGATTGAGGCTTCCATTTGCATACAGTGGATTGTATACAAACACTGTTTATTGGACTGTGATATCCCTATTGATGAAATTAAACCCTTTTTATTAAAATGTAAAGGCAATAACGCGTCGGGCGAGGATGGGATTCCCAATGAATTTTTCAAAAACCTTCCAGAAAATTGGGTAGAACACTTAGGGCACCTCTTCAACGTGATCTGGGCTGAGGAAAGAGTCCCAGCTAGCTAAACCAAAATATATGCATTTATGTTGTATAAAAAGGGTGATAAATCTGACCCTCATAATTACCGGAGAATTGCCCTTATAAATACTATTACTGAGATCTTTTCTCAGATCCTTTTGATGAGATTGACTGCGTGGGTCAACGAGGTGAACATTTTCCCAGAAAATCAAGCTGGCTTCAGGCTTGTAAGAAGATGTGTTGATCATATTTATGCCCTAACTCCTTTAATTAAAATCCATTTGTCTATCCCAAAGCGACGAATCTTTGCTTTTTATATAGATTTTAAAAAGGCTTTCGTCTCTGTAAACCACTGTCGACTATGAAACAAACTCCTAAGGATAGGCATGTCCACTAAACTTATACGAATGATAAAAAGTCTCTATGATAACGCTAATATGTCTATTTGGACTTGCGAGGGTCTGACTTCGTCCGTGAAGGTAACTTATGGGGTGCTTCAAGGTGAGATCCTTAGTCCTCTCCTTTTTGCACTTTTCATATATGATCTAGGAGAGTACTTACGAAATCATGGTATGCATGGAATTTCAATACATCACTTATGTGACGTTATCCTACTTGCTTATACTGATGACATAGTCATATTCGCTCACTCTCAAGCTGACTTACAAGCAAACATTAACCTTATTGTCCAATACGATATGAACAATTTTTTAACGGTCAACGGAGCAAAATATAAAGGTATGGTATACCACAAAGGTGGTCCATGTGAATACAAATTCTTATACGCACAGACTCAGCTGGAGATAGTGAGAAAATTTATCTATCTTGGTGTCAACACATCAGACTCGGCTCTTTTTTATGAAGAGTTCATAAAAAGAATGTCTGCTGCGAATATTACTATGGGTGCTGTTTCAAGGATTTTATTCGCATCTAAATCTAATGCTTGGAAAACTAATACTACTCTTTTTCGTAGCCTCACGCTTAGTATTTGTTTTACGCAATAGATGTCTGAAGATTAAAGTACTTTGATTCAGTCGAGAAATTACAATCCTCTTTGTTTAAAAAAATTCTAGGCTTACCAATATACACGCCGAATTTTGCCATCCGCTTAGGGATAGGTAGATTACACTTACCTTATGATATATTTAAGTCAGCGCTGAGATGCTTGTCGAGGTTGTTGGGTATGCCTGATGATAGGTATCCTAAAAGGTATTTCCTTAAATTGAAAGCAATGTTCTTAAAACCTGATTGCACCCCGAAGTATATCTGGGTTCTCCAGCTCAAAAATATATTCACTCTATGTAACTCAGAGAAAATGTGGCGTGACTTGGATTCTACGTCGCTTTTGAAAATATTGATGTTTTTCTAAATAACTTTTCTGATTATCTTTGGCGTTCCGACTATGAAAGATCTCTCCATTCAAGTAGTCTCCAAGTCTTCCCACATCTTAAACTCTATCCGGACTTTCAATCATATCCTAACCTTAGATTACCTTTTTATATAACTTCTATTATTGTTGCATTGTTGCATTGTTTGAAAAAGTAAACTTTCGGGACCTCCATGACTTGACAACAATGAAAATTGTTGTCTAATTTTCGATTTCGGATGACGAGAGTGAACCCAATTCTGCAAACGATTTGACCCTGCACTTTTGGCAAGGGCGCTGTCAATGCAATCTCCAGGTCTTGCAAATCAATGTTTACATGTGAAAAAAATCATGTATGAAATTTAATAACAGAATAAGAACAGAATGGCAAGAATACCGTATTGAAATGTTCTTTAATTTTTCCACAATAAATACCTAAAAATTGGTTAGAAAATTGGCCTACAAGGTGTAGGTCTTCCATAACCAAATTAAAATCATTTGAATAATTTCCAAATATAGTCCGAACCACTCTACTAAATAAGTAACACATTTTTTCTTCATATTTTAAAAACCTCTCGCCTAGTAAGTGAGACCCTTGTTGCCGACAGGATAGTATGTATTTCTTCATATTTTTGTCATTCATTGAAGCTGTTAGATCTCGCAGATTGAGTAGATAAGTACTAGATGGGATAGCGCTTCTTAAAACATAGGCTATATCCCTTTAGAAGTATGGAAAAATAAATACTTACCTGCCGAGAACAACGTTCGTCATTTCCAACCTTCTATAAAAATGCAAAGCAAAGCGATTCTCATCCACTTTAGAATTCATACGGATATCTTAAAGAAGTCCTGCCTCTAGGTCTAGACCACAACTTGATCCGTTCATAATGTGGCGAAAGCTTTTTCTGATTCCAATCGAAGTATAAAACCGATGATAGGAGACAGAATGCTTACCGTGTTCAGTATGTGATAAGCTACATAACATCTGATAGTTCGTTTACGGAAAGGGTCCAAAAGTTCAACCACGAACTCAGTATCTATCATCACACACTGAAAAAGTCAAAGCTGGTGAGAATCAAGAATTACACTGTTGCCAAAATACGAGTGATATCTGATTTAAGAATGAGAATAAGAAAGAGGGAGGGGTGAAACCGGGATAATCAACAAACTCTCACTGACCCATCGCGTCTTTTCACCGATCTCCATGTGTCTGTCAAAAATCCACCCACGCCTGATGAGGCAGAGACTTTTTGGAAAGAGGTTCACAACATCGCAAAACTGAAACTAAAAAAGGACACTAATAATAATATTATCCTCTTTAAGACGGTTGGCAACAACCGCATAACATTTGTGCAGGAGTGTCTATCAATTACTACCGAAGAGGTAAAGCAGGCACTTACGGTCTGAAAAACTTCTCTACTGCAGAAACAGTGTGTCGAGATTTATTTAGTGGATGAAGCTTACTTCTTCTAAGCAACATCTGGCCCGCATCCGCGCCTCGTATTTAAAGTTGGAAATGCCAATTCCGCAGTAGCTGTAGTTTTTGGAATTGTTGTTTGCGAATCGGAAGTTAAAATTTAAGAAAGATCAATGGTTGTAAAGGGGTTTTCGAGGTCGCTAAATTCGAATTTAAAGTCAAAAGTTCTAAATTAAAAATGCCATATCTAATATGACGGCTAAGTATGTGAAAAACTGTTGTGATTCTCTCAAAATTTGGTATAAGGGGTTTTCGAGGTAGCTGATAATGTCATACACAAGGCTGTAAGGCACTTTCGGGCGACTGAATGTTCAATTTTATAATAAGGAACATGCCAAAATACATCCTAGGATAGGTATGGTTAAATAATTGTAAAAGATGTCTCTGAGTGTTTCTAAGGTTTTATAGCATTTTTCATTATTTTTCAGTAAGTTCATTTTACTTACCTGGATAATCAATATAGTTTTAAAAATTTTCAAATGGTATTCTGTTTTTTACAAGCAGATGATTTCATTTGCTCTAAATTTAAATCGTTTAATTTTGAAAAACTATAGCGTCCCTTTGAACAAAACTAAGCGGCTATTTACTTTGAAGTTGAACGTTACGAACGTTAAAATTTCTCGTGGATTCTTGACGAAATCACGTAAGGCTATGAGAAGCATAGCGTCGTGTGAAGTCAATGCCAAGCCAGAACGAAATCATCGAGATCGAGTGGTATAAAAGTAATCAAAAAGGAATTTACGCTGCAATGTACAGTACGCGCCGAGGAAAGCCGAGTCATGAAGGCAGCACGAAGTCAGAACGAAGTTGACTGTCCCTGCTTAAATTCATCGAAGTCAACAACTAACGAATAAAAAACTATAGTCAAGCTAAGTCAGAAAAGTACGATTAAAGTCCCACGACTTTGTTAAAATAACGTTACATTGACTTCAGCGGACAAAACGCTCACTTTCTTGCTTCCTGACGGACACAACTTGCACACACGAAGCGTACTTTCAAACTGCATTCTAAAAGCAGGTATGAGGGTTCAAGCCCTTTTTATTTAACGTGTGAGGCCTTCCGAATATTACTCTCACCGCCCAAACACTTTAAATCTCCAAAAATGAAACTTCATTTTTGAGGTTTCGGTCAGGTTTTTTGGGATTTGGCCACACTGTATGTTAGGACGCACTGCTCTCCTACCGAATAAAGGCGACTTGTCCATTTCAGGGAACTGCAAGCCAATAGTATGTCTAAAAGAGCTGTATAATATCTTCGAAGCAATCCTAAAGGACGGTACTATCTTCAAGAACACAGTAGTCCAAGAGCACCGTCTGTTGATGGCTGGGATTGACCACCGTAAATCTTTTAACAGTGAGAAGCATCTATTTTTTCTTTGTAAAGTAGATTAATATCATGCACTATCTTTTTCAATACGCAATTCTTCTGGGTACCTCTACGACGACAAACATTATCACAAGTATAAGGTTACTCAAGTGTTTCACATATATGACCTGAAAATATATGCCAAGATTCATCTAAGGCATAGACGAATTACCGGCGTTCTCGGAGGCCCTGAGCTTGTGCATATAAGTATTATCGGACACCTTGAAACTAAAAAACCTATACAAAATTAGACGCGCCTGAGATTCGCATTCAGATTATAACATCAGTGAAGTAGTATCCTCGAAGCAGATTAAAGCGTCTTCTTATACAAATTTGGTCCACCAATCCGTCAGGGTTGAGCAAGATATCTGTGAATAATATGCTGGCGGAACCGGTTTTACTCTACTAGTTCCTGTCCAAAAAACTGGCATGTAAAACGAGATGATTTGCAAAGGACAGTTCTTTCACAAAGCCGGGGAACAGGCTACTAATCTGATGGTCAGACAGAGTGGCTATAAGCTTAATTTACCGTGGTTCTACTGATAGACAGTTTAATTTCCATAGATGCTTGTTGCTTCCTGTGGGATACTTAAAATCGACCAGCGACGACAAAGCGATATTTCTCATGATATGAAATCTCTTCGAAAGAAGATTGCTAATTTTTTCCGAGTTTCAACGTGAACTAGTGCCTCCAAGCATTTTTGTCTGATTTACGAACATCTAATGTTCCTATTGAAGTACATAGAAGAACCTCCACTGGTACCGACACAGCGGTCAAATTCCAGCTTTCTGGTTCCAAAAGTCGCATTTGCGGTAATGCATATAACGGCATCTCTCAATCACATTGGGCAATATGTCATCGTTAAGTCTAAAAAAACCTAAATTTCAAGGTCTTTGCATATCTCATTTTCGGCTGCTTATCGTAGTTGATATCCCACTGATATTTTATCATTAGAAATAAAACATCAAACATACCCTTTTTAAAACAAAACATACTGCAATTCAGAATTGTGCGTCCTTTTACGAAAATCAGGATGAAAATAGGCTTATATTCTGTGTAAAGTTGAGCCAGAAAGATTTGAAAGAGAACCTGGAAGGCTTAACTAATTTTGCGTGGATTCAGCTCTACTTAAAGTGTTTTTGATCAATGGGGGCTGAACCAATGTTTGTGAAAGACTGACATATTTCCTATGAATGAAAAAAATCAAACTTTGATAAATCAAACCGCTACATCTCTTCTTTGAAAAAATACCAACAGGATAATTAAATAAAAACTGGTTCTCGAAGCTTCCATGTTCTTCATTCATTTTCTTGAAGCAAGCAGAGAGTGGAAGTTGATAAAAGACAATTGGATGTAAAATTTTGACCGGCAGTCTAATTCGATTTTCATTTTTAACAAGAAGAAAATCATTATACATCTAAGGAGATTGTTGTGGCATCGTTCATTTAGGTAGTATTTAATTTAAAGTCAAACTGACAATCATTCGGCATGTCACATCCTCATACTTTTATCACTTTAAATGTACAATTTAACTTTTGTCATAGATGAGGTAGTGCAGATTTCTTTGCATTGAATCAAATATTTTAACTTTTTTTTCTTCTTATACAAAAAGAATCGAGAATTTTCACTAGCGCAGAGCATTTTCAAACTTTGTGATTTTGGAATCACCATAATAATCTTAATTTATAGTCTTAAATTAATTATCTTAATTTAGTATCAAGGACAGCATTTCCAACCCTCGCTCGCTTAAAGCATGGCTGCGACGATTTGTCAATACTGAGTATTGTAATATTTTTTGTATTCAACAAGTGATGCGTGAAGTCATTTTGAGGTTTTAAATGGCACGGCTAATTTCTGTTGCAGCGCGTTTTTCTCCTGGAAACGATATAAAATTTATTTTCATTTTCTCTGTGAACAAAATTGTTTTCAGCGGATCAGGGCATTTACTGAAAAAATCTAAATTATTTTTTACAGAAAGCTGGTGTCACAAATACCAAAATGTCAAACTACTAAGAAATTCAAATAAAATTCTCCGAGCACAAGAAATTGTTCGATAATATCAGATATCAACCCGAATTGAAATTTCTAAGTTTGTTGCCGTGTTTGAGGAACTAGTCTTCTATTCAAATATTATTAGATGTTCATACGGTGTCTGAACAATAGCCAACTTCATGAAACCGTTCGCTTCATTTTACAAATAACTATATCATCGATTTTTACCAGGGTTCATGGGTGCCTATTTTTCCTAAAATTTTACTTCTACTCAAGTCCCAATAATGTACTAGCCTCGGATCTGGTCGGCACAGAATAAATTTATTTTTTTCATGTCAATACTCAGAATCGCATCTCAAATCTCTGAACCCGGTATATTAATGTTGTACAGTAGCTCCCAGAGTAGGGCAATATGAGGGG
>NC_046657.1:120779601-120781323 GCF_010883055.1 Belonocnema kinseyi | reverse complement strand
GTGAAACAGTCAAGCGGGTAGTCGGCACAACATCGGAAAGCACAGAATTTAGACTAAGTGTAAATACTTGTAATAGACTTTTGCACTTCACAGGTCTTAATGTAATAATTGGAGTATCCCGACAGCTAAAATTGTCAAGAATAAATTACGCCGACCTATCATTATCAGGGTTTAGTTAGTAAAAACAACTTAGAGAATACAACCCGATAGTAAGATTCTAGAATTCAGGTTCATAGAATAGGAATGGGTACTTACAAAATAGTGCAAGTGAAGATTCGCTTGCTAGATATAATATAATCAATTAATGTTTGGGGAATTAACGAAAATAAAACAAAAACTATAGTGTTCGAAGGAAAAAGTGAGAAAACACTGTGCAACATTTTATTAAATGATGAGAGAATTGAACAAGTTGATGAGTTCGTATGCCTCGGTAGCTTATTTACTAGCGACGGAAAGATAGATCAGGAATTAGATATATAAACGAATGTAAGAAGATTATTGGTAGAGCAGGGTCCCTTATTACAAGTAAAAATATATCAAATAAAGCTAAAATGGCAATACATAATTCTATATTTGTACCGGCTGTACTAAACGGTAGCGAGACATTGGCTTATCAAGAAAAAGATAAGAGTAAAATTAACGTAGTTTACATGAGATTCATGCACATCATATGCGGGAAAACTCTGATGGACAAAGTAAGTAACGAGATAATTCTGAAAATATGTGGTTCAGAAGAGACGCTAGTAGACACATGGGAAAGAAATCGGTTAAGATGGTACGAGCATGATGAGAGAATGCCCAATGAACAAGTAACGAAACAAATGTATCAAGGTAAAGTAAGTGGCAGCGTGCCCAGAGGCAGACCGCGGAAAGAATGGTTAGAATATGTGAAGCCACAGAAACACATGAGCCAGAATAAAAAAATGCATGGACATTAGAGAAGCCAGAAAAGTATGTCAGGATAGAAAATTATGGCGGCAAATAGTTAATAAAAAGAGTCTTAGTAGAGTGAATGGCACCTGAAACAAAAGACCTTGCACACTAATGGACCCAAGTGGGGAACTTTACATAACGGCCTTGTGAGGATCTTTACTTGGGTCGATTGCTAGAGAGATTGAACAGCAACCTGGGTCGGAGCAGTGTTGCGGAACGAACGTGTTATTTACATAAAGAACACGAGAATTCTGCATCAATCTAAAAATTTTCTATCCCTTCTTCATATTACTCCACTCCCCACCGAGCGAGTCACGCCTACCCCGGAATGGAAATGGCTTAATGGTGTAATAATAATAATAATAATAATAATAATAATAATAATAATAATAATAATAATAATAATAATCAGTTGGTTAGACACTCGGACTTCACCTCAGAGGTCCGGGGTTCGACCCCTAAGCCGGTACCTCTGGAAATTTTTCAATGTACCTTTACCGAGTTTCTGGTGGTTCGGAACCCACCTTAAGCTGTAGGTCCCCCCCATCGTGTACTTGACTGCAATCCAGTCCAGTTGATTGCATTATAAAAATGCGTCCGTGACTGATGATATATACCGGGACAGCCCGTGCAAAATGAGCAAAAAAAAAATAATAATGTTTTATCGACTCATTTCTTCTCTACTCATATCATACCAGGTGTATACATATGAAACCGGTATTTTTTCAAGAAAAAAACACATTTATTTCAAGAGAATGATAACAAATATTTTATTCAAAGTATGCGCCC
>NC_046657.1:120746151-120779501 GCF_010883055.1 Belonocnema kinseyi | reverse complement strand
TGCGTCTGACCATCGTCTTCATCCAGCAATGCCTGCAATTCGACGTCCTCAAACGATTTCGGTGGTTTGCCGCGGTCAGCGTCTCTCACATCAAAATTGCCATTTTTGAACTTGTTAAACCACTCATTGCACTGCGTTCGACCAAGAGCATGCTCTCCGTAAGCTTCGACAAGCATTCGATGAGATTCTATCGCGGATTTATCCAAATGGAAACAGAAAATTAATGCTACCCGCAAATCGTTGTTTGAAGGCACGTATTTCGACATTTTCAAGAGCGAAAAAAATCACGATGTCATATGAAACTTGAAATGTTTGGTATTGGATATTGTTGACAGATGACAATACGCCAATTAGCACAAATGGTAAGTTCCGGCAGTGCCTACAAGTGTGCCTACTGGCCGCTAAATGGCAATACCGGTTTCATATGTATACACCTGGTATGTGCATGTACTTTCTACGCATTCATTTTCTAGTGCCAGCTATATGAATACTTCAATAAAGGCATTAACAGATATTTTTGTTACACATAGTTTAAGGCAAAGTCACGACAGAGGTAACTAGGAATAGGGATAGGAAGTAATGAAATGGATATGTAGTCATTAAGAATAATAATGATCAATTATGTGTTTTAATAAATTGATTCATTTGTTAATTAAGGTATTTGCTAGTAGTTCTGATTATTCACTGTAGACGTGCGGTTATTAGCGTTTATTATTAATAATTAAGGATACATGATATATTTTAAGGTCAATGAAATGAAAATATAATGAAAAATTGAAGAATATAGGACCTGGAATTTTGATTAATTTTTCTTTGAAGCTAGTGTATCGTAGAATATACAGAGAAAAGAACATTTTTGTCATGATCGCTCGATATAGTGTGAGAGGATTAGGATAGTCTGCACACATGATGTGCAAGCCGATCGAAGCTCTTTACTCCTCTCCATATACAAACACTCGCGCACAGGATGCGCTTCGATATATACACGTGACATTAAAGGTCTGCACTGAAGTAGGGCTTATTACGTAACGTTACATCTGCGGAAATGGGTATGGACGTTTTATGTTTGGACCACGGATTTTTACGGTTTTGCCTTCAAGAACAGGATTTTTATTGCATAGCTGTCCAATGCTGTTGGCTTGTATTGGTCCCTTGGCGAAACGGCATGTACGTTTATGGTACTGGTGTTATTATCTTTCGGAAATCAGGGAAAATGCACACTCTCTGCCCAGTAGAATACAAATTAGATGCTTTTGTTAAAATTTCCGAATATTGTCCAAACCTTGATTATTAGTTCAGTTTCAAAAATAACGGAAATTTTGAGAACAAATACTTAAGGTTTTATCTTTAATTTAAGGATCAATCCAAATCTTTACTAGTTATCGAATTTAAACTTAAATTGAGGGGGCTAAAATTGGTAATTGTTGTGGTTCTCGCACGAAAAAAAACTTGGGGTAGTTCATTTTTTCTGTGCGTATTTATTCTTCTATTTACATAGGAATAAAAATAATTATAATTTCCTCATCTTAAAGAAACTGAAAATATACTCTGATCTTTATTTATTTACACCGCTTCACATTCGAAACAATTACCCTAGTTCCTTCAGTTAAATTTATATTAGAAAAATAATATTAGTGTTTTTTAAGTCTAAAAGACATCATTTTTGAATACTTAATTTTGAGCTAAACTCAAACTACTTTGCAATATTTTTTCTGTAGCTTCATCTGAGAGAGCAATTTTTTTCTAAATAGAAGCGCAGAAACATTCATTTAAATTTCAACCACGTGACATGAAAGTTGGCCTGGATTCTCAAATATCTTGGTTAATGGCTAATTAGCTTAGTCATAAAATTTTGATCAAGTTATGCTGCCGTTTTGCTGTCGGGGGTAAGATTCTCCAATAAATACATTTTTTTAGAACACTTTAAATTTGTAATGTTCTATTGTAAAAATGGACGCACCACTTTTGTTAGGCAGTGTCATATATGAGACTATGCGATGTGCTCCTACAAGCATATGATTTAGGATAAATCCTCATGCACGGCGCTGCAAGCATATATACTCAATTTTAATAGAGGTCACCAAATGAAGATTTTGTGAAAAAGTGAGGTTATATTTGCATGTTGACGTATACTTACAAAGTCTGGACGTCTTTTGTAATACTGCATTACCATATATATGTTTTTGTAAAATTCTAACTAATATTATTATGATTATTATACCATTAAGCCATTTGTCTTTCGAGGTTGGTGTGATTCACTCCTTAGGGAAGGAAGTAATATGTGGAAGGAGGTATAGAGTTTTTAGATTAGTCTAGAATTCTCGTGTTACTTATTTACGTAACACGTTCGTCCCGCAATACTGCTCCGATCCAGGTTGCTGATCCATCTCTCTAGTAAGCACCCAAAGCGAAGAGCCTCACAAAGTCATCATCTGAGGTTTCCCGCTCTGGCCCATTATTATAAAAGGTTTTTTGTTTCAGGCATCATTCGCTCTACTGTCACTCTTTTTAGCAATTGTTTGTCGCCATACTTTTCTGTCCTGGCATACGCCTCTGGCTTCCTTTACGTCCGGTCATTTTTTCATGCAAACTCTCGTATTTCTGTGGCTTCTTATGTCTCTTCTAATTAGGGTTTTATTCGCACATTCTAACATTTCTTGCCGCGGTCTCCCTCTGGGCACACTGCCATTTTTTTTACCTTGATACACTTGTTAGTCGCTTATATTTGTTTCTCTCAACATGCAAAAATCATCTTAACGAATTTCCTTCCAACGTTTCAACTAGTGTATCTTCTGCAACACATTTTCTGATTATCATGTCGATACTCACTTTGTCCATTAGTGTTTTTCCGCATATTAAGCGCAGGAATTTCGTATGCGTCGCCTTAATTTTACTATTATCCTTTTATTTATAGGTCAATGTCTCGCTACCGTATAGCATAGTCGGTACCATGTTATTGTGCAATTTTAAGATGTGAAATTATGTTAAAAAAAGAAATGGTCACCAGCTTTTGTACTTTTAACAGCGTCATAAAATTCTAAACTCTGAAAGTACATCTATTTATTATATGCTCTGAAAGTGACAGATTTACAAATAGAAATTCTGCTTTCACAAAGCCTTGCTATAGCTGCAGTCTAAAATCAGTAAAGTTACAAGATTAGTTTTAATTATATATATATATATCAAATGAAATTTGCCGGAAATGATCTTATGAATATTTAATTAATTTTTAATTGCTTTAAGTACAGAAATAATTTCCTTCAAATCTATAAAAATTCGATTGTAAAACAAGTTCTGGAAGAAACACTTCTAATAATTGCACGATCTTGAAATTTTCTAAATCAAAATGTAATGAAAATAATGAAAACATAATAAGTTTACTAAACATCGTGCCTCTGTTTAAAAATTCGCACGCGTAAAGAAAAATTTTTAGTATGATTTATGCAAAGTATGATTGAAGCTAAGGCTACCATACCTACTTACTATTTATATTGTATATAGAGTTTTCTCCTTAAGTTTTGCAGTTTACAGCGCGTTAGCGAAGCTTTCGAGTTTCACGACCCCATTCATAAATTTTCGGGCTAACAGTGCAAATGATCGTAAACCTCAACGATACTTTAAAACTAAAAGTACTTTCGCAAACAATAGGAAGATACATTTTATTACTTTTTATCCCTTTCTTTACGAAATTCAGAACCGTGAGGTGCTCAAACTGTTTAGATTTTCGAGGTAATTTTTATAAATTTATTGATTTGAGTACCTAAATATAATGCACTAGAGGATCCTAAGTTTGATGTCCAGTTTGGTGCTTTGTAAGAGATATAACTTGTCCATAAATTCATATATTTGAAAATGGTTCCATGTTTTAAAATCTAAATTGATTACCAGTAAACCTCGAAAACTAAGACGAGGTTAAGTATTAAATACCATAGAAATACCTAAATATGGAATGCAAAAATTGATTATTTATCACTAAAATGATTATTTTCTTGTAACTAGTTGAAATAGCTTGAAATAACCAGTAACCCGCTAAAAAATTGACAAGAATTGTGCTAACTTCGCATGAATTATTAAATTTGATACAATATCGTCCTTCAAATCAGCCATATTTGACATCACATAACTACATGACGTATTAATTCTTTGGCATGTATTTATTCCAGAAATAAAAGTTCTTATTTCTTCAAATGTTTAATTTAGGTATTCATTTTATGAATATACTGTAATACTTGGAATTATAGAGAAATATTACGTATTTATTCTCAAGTACATTCTTTTTAGTACACACTTTTTTGTACTTAGAGATTCTCAGTTTTTACATTTTTCAACTTCGAGAGTGCTTTCTGGCTTTGAAATATCAATGCATTCATTGCAATATATTAAAGTTAATTAATAAAACAATTTTTTTCTAGTTGACAGTGCCGGATGAATGAAAAGTATTGTTGTAACATTTGCCTGTAATATAATTCAAACAACGAAGACACTCAATATCTCATTATGAAACAAAGAGAAGTGCTTTGATTATTTCTTATTATACTCTACATTCTTGAAATTTGAGAGAAACTATGTGTACATGTTTTCTCCGATGTCTTAATCGTTTAGGTAAACATTTTGTTGTCACAATCTCGTTTTGAAAAGTAAACACACTATGAAGAAACACCAACCTTTGTGTAGGTGTAACATTTTATCTACTGAAAAATGTATTTCCTACCCTTTGCCTCGACTTGTTTACACTTTTAATATCATACCTTATACTGCATCCAATAGCCCATCCTTTGGCCTCAGCTCTTAACGAAATAATCACAAGTCGCTGCTACCAAAGCCATGTCGACGAAAGAGAGACGGCCGAGTGCTTCATGAAATTCAATTTTGTTTCTCACAAAATTCGAATTCAAGGTCAAGTCGATCAATCGTCTCGATCAAAAGTTGCTCCTGGGATAAAATGGTCAAGAAAGACGACTGCTGTATACGAAAGTTTATAGAACCCAGCATGTGTATATATTCAGCTAAATAGACTTCATTCTCCAAGTGATAGAATTTTATACTATCGTGTGAATTTACATTTCCAGATAGTTGTGCTATAAATTGTACGTAGTAGACGATTTTATCACATTTTCGATTCGTAGCTACTACAAAGATCAGATATCTTTGTCAGGAAGCAGATGTATTTATTTTATGTTTCTATGCTCTAGAAATACTTTCGGTTAAGAACTAATCTCAAGTGATTTTCCAATCCTTTCGATAATAAAATAAAGGATATTGATATAGATATGGGTATAGTTTCTATACCCATATCTATATATAGTTTATATATATATATAAGAATAATAAAATAAAGGCATGATAAAACCCTACATGCCGCTACTTGTAGGGATTGACCAGCCCAACTGGCCAGCTAAAAAGTTGCAAAATGATCGAAGCTGAGAAATTCGACGGAAACTTTTTTAATCTCCATTCGCGTATATCGCGGAAACTAATTTATTTTCTAAAATTTTTGTATAGTTCTTAACTAATTCGAATTTGATCTTTTCATAAGAATTAAATCATTATAAACATACTTGGATTATAATCAAAGAGATATTAAAAAACGGATAAAATATTTAAAAAGACGTGTTTTAAATGGTAAGCCCGAAACAAAATATGATATTTTACTTAAATTTATATATGAAATAATGAATTGAAGCAATTTTTAATATGATGAGATCTCCTTAATAAAGGTAATGAACTATTTCCGGAACACCATTGCTTATCATTATTACAAGTTTATTATTTTCCATTGAAAATTCCCAAGTATTTAATTGTTTCAACTTTAAGAAGCTGAAAAGGTTTTTAAACAATTATTTTTCAATTATTACATTTTCAAACAATATAGCTCATTGTACTTTAATACCTCTATGAATTGAGATGACGGATGCAAACCGCGTAGAAGCATTCTCCACTCGGGAAATTCGATTAATGAAAAGAGTAGTCGAAACATAAAATTAAATATATATTCGTATTCGTCTTAAAGCAAGCGACAATTTTATTGACGTAATCTTTTTGATTCGACAATTATTACTTAAGATGAACAATAAAAACTCACCAAATATTCTCACCGAAAATCGATATTTTATAAAACATAACTTGCGATTATTCCGCTGTTTCTTAATAAAACTGTTTGCAATTTTCATGGTGAATCAAGCGATGGTAAATTAGACGATGATTAACAGTAACACAGTTTGTTTAAAAAAGTAACTTGTTTATGATTTTTTTAATAACAAATTAATTCCGAACGTAAACACCTTTTCGGCATACTCGACCAGTAGGGCTTTCATCGAAAAATGGTAGTTGAAATAACTTATCGCAAGAAAATTGTGCACAAGGATCCAAGCAAGTTTTTTTAACAAAAATTTTAAATTAATTGGTCGCAAATTGTGGAAATTGTAGCAAGTTAAAGTCACCACACTCTGTCGCTGAAGCGTTCTTTTTCCACTGCTCCTTCGTGACTTAGTAATAAAGACCGATTTTTGCAAGTTTTCAGAAAAACTTTCTTGAAGTCTAGTGATACTAGGCAAAACGATTTTCTACCTTTGGAAATAATTTATTATTGTAAATCAATAAACATATTACATTTTTAAACGAAGTGCGTTACTTACCGTTATCACTTATGTATTAAAAATACACCATAAAAATTTATAGAATTTTTATCTCCGAAACCCAAAGTGGTTGGGGTTTAACCCCCTCCCTATAAAAAACTTTTGGTAGCAGGAACTGAACTGCAAAGAGACGCTTGAATTGACCATTTTGTTTTCGAGGAAGAAAGATTTCAAATCAAGCTTGTGCCTTAAACGACCCACCTGTGCGAGCGCATTAGTGATTCGCGAAGATTTGAGTGAATCCTCATTTGCAGATGTACATCTATGAAGTTAAAAAAAAGGAAAAGGGGTGCGATATGCCATTCTAAGGATGATGAAAAAACCTCGTATTCTTACGCGATCTGTGAAAAGCTGGTGTATGAAGAATATCGCACGAACTTCTATAATAATTATTCACTCTCATATAATTTTTTTAAAATTTTTAACCAAGGGTAGTTGAATAAAAGTTGAAATCGTCTTTGTTTAACATTGTGTTGAACTATGCAACGAAATCTGTAACAAAGTTCTATAAAATCTAAAATACAGTCTATATCGGAAAAGTCTCGAAACTATAGAGAACAGTTCTATAAAATGATAACCGATTTTTCGCCGCAAAAAATAATCTCTTGTATATAATCACTTGAAAATATTTTGTAATCACAAAATAATACATAAATTCTTTTAAAATTTCTTGAAATTTTTTAAAGTCATTTAAAATCATTTTTAATCATTAAAAACTTGTAGAGCATAAAGGGAAATGAGATAATATGTTAAACATTAAAAAAACGCTTTGACCGTGGCGAAGGACGCAGGGAATATCGCTACCTTCGCACAGTAGGGACTTGCAGCTACACTATAGAACTGAGGTCTATAGATCTTGTATTGAAGTACTTTACAAACACTCGATACCTCGAATCGAATTTTTATGAGATTTTTCATCATGTTTTCGATACTTTTGCTATAGATTTAACATAATTGAGGCATCTAGACCTTGTAATTATGTGATCACAAGCTCTCAATACTTTAAATGCCATTTCGACAAAAGTTTTCAACGTTTTTTCATGAATTTCTTCATATATTTTATTAACATTTTTAAATCGGAGTTCAATATGAAGTTTACAGAACTCTTGTAGAGTTATTATACATTTGTTTTACATTAAATCCTGAAATTTATACAATATCTATGACATTTCTTCAAAATTCACTCTTATCCTCGGCTGTAGAAATAATTCAGGAAAGATTAGTGCACTATTTCCATGTGAATAAAGATAAACGTTACTATATTTTCAAATGTGCAAATGAATATACTTTTTGGAACTGGAAGACAGAGGATTATATTTTTCTGATAGGTCATGATTTGATCTTTAAAACCCTGAAGTAAGGTTTTTTAATATTTATTTATTGCAAAGTTATCAATTTGTTAACTATATTTCCATTTTCTCAATGTTTTGTTTGTATATAGATTATCATCTTGAAAAAAGTTATATCTTTAATTCCAAAAACAATTGGAACATATAGTAGAAGCTCCGAGGATTATATACAAATTTTTCCAGATTTTTTAAAGCTTCTTAGGTGTAAAAAAGGACAACCGGACATAAAAGACTCACCGGTGTAACGGAAGCAGTAAAAAACCCTGTGTCACGAATGGTTGAACGGAATATTTGGCCAGTTTTAATTCTTTATCTTGAGTAATAATTGTCACATGCAAAATCTGAATCAAAATAAAATAATTTACTCATTTATGTCAGGAATAACTTCGAGAATACTTATGTCGTTTATTGCTCACTGATAATGAGGAAATTATTTAGCAATATAAAAGCTTATTAGGAATGATCTTTTCCACAGTAGTTAATCACAAAAAGTAAATAATCATTATTAAATAATTCCCGCGAGATTAATATGTTACCAGCGTCATAGTGACATACTCACTTTATCTGGAATCCGTTTCAGAACGATAGACAACAATAGCCCGCCTCAATCGTCCTGAATCGACGAGAGCCGATTAAAAACCACAATTAAGTACAATTAAAGGTTGTTTTCAATCGTTCGCAATCATTTCCCATAATTTGTTTTCCTGCAAAGACGTTAATCAAGCCGAATGTCTTCAAACTTGCCGCTTTTACCTTCAACTCAATAAGAAAGAAAAAAATTTAATAAAGCGAGAATTGAATCGACTTGGTACTAGCTTATCTGACGGAGCAACCCTTCATCTTGGGATAATACTACTCTATGATCTCGTAACCGAATTGCGCTAGAGTACATACATCCACAACAGTGAACTATCTTTTGGCATTTTTACAGGAAAGCTTATTATTTGCCCGAAGGTGAAACATAACTCACAAAGCGACACTCACTTGGAAGTTCCTTCCCTTCGAGAAATTTGTTTTATGGTACATTTAAGTTTATTTGCGCAGTTTAGAATAATTATTTATAGAAAAGACCTAGACAGCAACTCAAATATATTTTCTAATTTTAGGAAAAAATTAAGATTCGTAAAAAGAAGAATCTGCACTAACAGATATGTTGATAGTAATCAACATTCCCTGTTTCACGTTTTTTATTTCAACATTAAATTTTACCCGTACTGGTGTTAGCACATGCACTAATGGAAGATTTCGCATTGTTTCATGAAAGCTTCATGAAATGTTTCATTGTATCATTGATACGTTCAACTAAAGGATTTTACGGCACAATAAAATCTTTCATCGCTCAAATTCCTGATTGAAAACATAAAATGTTGCCGTCAATTTCGCGTTTTATTATTAAGTAAAAGTAATAAGTTTTAAGTTTACTTTAAGAAACAATCGAATAGCTAATAAATCGATTTTCTATTAGGCGCAATTATGATAAGTTTAATTTAATGTTGCCTTATAAATGTAAATCATGTCAAAACTATTAAATAATTTTTTTTCAGGTAACTTAAAATATAATAATATTGATATACAGAGTGTCATGAAAATAACGGAACAGGCCTGTATCTTCTTAATTAAGCTTTTCTTCACCAAGGTTAGGGTCATTTTTGTAATAAGTTTTTAGAAGGAATCTGATGGTGACCTTAGTTTCGACCTTGAGCATGTCCTTCAAGGTTGTTTGAAGGGAAACTGTTTCTTTATTGGAAAGGTCCCTTTTTCACACCGGAAATGAAAAAAACGGAAAATTTTACATTTTAATATGTACTCAGATCATATGTACCGGATAACCACGAAGGCCAACCATAAGTTCACTTTAACTCGAACAATGTTCTAAAGGCTTTTAAAACACCATTATTGGAAAATATTCCATAGCGGACAAACTTATGTATGTATCACGCGTTGATGAGAGTCTAAGCTTTGTCATTGACCCTGAGGTCGTTTGAAGTTTATGAAGGTTTTCCCCAAGGTCATAACGAAAATCGCATTTATCACATACAGATGCAGCCTTCGCGACCTTAAAACTCTCTTGAGTAATATTTTTCGCTACCACTAACAATTCACAACACTTACCCGACCTGAGCGTTCCTCACCTTAAAACGGCCGTCAGGTCAGGGACTAGGTCAAAGTTTAGACTCTGATCAACGTAAGATAATTACATAAGTATATCTGAAAATATGACCTGAGTAAATATTTCAATTTCAAATTTTACGTTAGTTTCATTTCTGGTATCAAAAACGGGCGCTTCTTATAAAAAATTACCTTTATATAACCTTACAGGTCATCCCTAATGTCAAAACCAAAGTCAACATTAGCTTCCTGTTTAACAGTTACTGCGGGAATGAACTTCACCTTTGTAAAAATTGTTTACTTAAGCAGATACGGGCCTGTTCCTTTACTATTGCGGCGCCCTGTATTCTTTAATATTAATTAATATGAGTAATAACTTGCTGCATATTATAAAGTACTATTTATTCTATTATAAAGTTTAAAGTATATACGTGTCTGTGCAGAAATTTTGGTGGGGCGTCGGTCGGGTCCCAGTCGGGAAAAATTCGTGCCCGAAAGGGAAATCTGTCTAGCGCCAGATCGTAAATTAAACTATTGTGCTTGGACAAACCGTCTTCATATTTAGAGCTATTATACAGCCGCACACACACACACAAATAAATTATAATTATAAATATTTTGTAATCTTCTTAATATTCTTTTGGAATGATTTTTGTTTGACTAATGCACATGGGGCACGTAGGGAGAGATTCAAAAAGTTATGTTATGTTCGAGAAAATATAAAAAAACATTTAATCTATAATGTTACTAATACGCAAATTCATTCATTTAGTATAATATAATCTCTATATTCACAATATCACCAACAAAATACAAAACTCTAAAAAGTTAGAAAAAATTTTTTTATTCACATAAGTACGAGTAGTAAATGCGCTTACAATGATGTCGCTTTGCCAAATTCATTGCTGGAACTCTTCGGAAGCTCAAAATGAATTGTGATGTTGATTTAAGGAATTAAAGATTACCTTTCTCTTCATTGCGGATATAAGAAATCTCACCAACAATTCTGTGCTTCCGAACTCGCAATTTACTTTTTTTTCGGTATTTTACGTTCTATGAAAGAAAAACAATATCACGATGATAACATAAAACTTGACATAATCTTGTCTAACCTAACCCGACCCGACGTGGTTGTGACGCGAGTCACACTATGTGCCCCTTTGCGGTCACGTGGACAATGCGATCGGGCCCAGGTCGGATCTCGGTAATAAGTTGGGCAATTTTTTCGCGGTTGGACAATTAATTTCTCAACTCGTAGGTGACTCGAGGGAGTCAGCAATTATATGATGTTAGGTTCAAGTGAAAGGGAACAATTTTCTACAAGAGACATTATTTTAAATAATCATAAAAATAATATCAGCGCATAATCAATTTAAAATCAATATAAAAGAAACATTTTGAATTTTTATGATAAAAGAAACTCTGTGTCCAAGTATAGAACAATCAAAATTCAGTAAACTCAACAGAATCCTTAATCGACCCGCGGAGAGCCGATGCGACTAAGCTAAGTTTTACGAAAAATAGCCCCCCCCCCCTTCGAGCTCATGTCTGGTCACGCTTATAGTTTTACGGTTTTTTGTGTTTTTCTCTGATAAAATCATGTCAGACATTCAAATATTTAAAGTCCAAATTTTTCGAAAACTAGTAACATAATCATACAAGAGATGTTTTTACATTTCCAATTGAAAGCAGTCGTCTAGATTGTTCTCAAATCTTCTGACACTGATAAATTATTTTTCTACACGAAATTCTCCTGATTAACATTTCTTTTTAAGTTTATAAGATTACTGGAGCTCACCAATTTCTTTATTAACAATGATATATGATTTCCTTCAGACCATCATTTTTGTTTAATTCGCGTTGATTGTTGAGCCCACGTCTTCCTACTTGTATTCAAATTTCTTAGAATTCTTTGTAATTCTTCGAATGACTCTGCCATGACAATTTTGTCATCTTCAAACGCTTACCCGTGCACCTTTACTGTCCCCAGATCCACACCTTCTTCGTCTATGAGAGTCATTCTTAAGTACTCATCTATGTCAATAATTAATTTAGAACACACAATTTTAAATATCGTTTTTAGGATGAATGCTACATAATTCTGCTATTTTGAATGTTTTAAAGCATGTTCAAAAACTTAATACCAAGTCCTTGTTTTGATCATTTTTTCAAAAACCGAGCTGTGAACAAAAATTAACTTGACTTTGAACCCAGAATTTCCAGTTTGCTATCCTAATATTTCAAGAGTATTTGATTAATGCGATATGATAAGAAAATTCAGCTATTTTTGGTAGAAAGTTCATTATTTTATGTTGATAATGATTTAATTTAATAACAATAGAAAAATAATCATTTTTTATAGTCATGTTTATCTTCGAGGTCTGATATTTGTATGAAAGTGAGTTTTTAAATTTTTTCTCCCATGTTAGACCACTTCAAAAAATTGTAAAAAATTCATAATAAATATCTGGTGCATAAGCAAACTATGTGCATTTTTTCGCTAATGTATGTATTTTTGTTTTCGATAAAGTTCAACTTAAAATATTTGAAGGTCTGTCTACATTTGAATTGCTTACCAAAACTTGTTAAAAAAATATATTAAAAGTGTTTTCAAGAGATCTTTAATAGGATACCAAGTTGATTAAAATCCTTGGAAAACGATCCGAAATATATGCAAAAAACAGTCAAACCATCATTCTGCCCTTCAAAGGTCGTCTCAAAGGTTAAAGGACGGAATATTTCAGGAAAGAGTTTTCTTTTTCTAAAGTACACAGAGGAGCAATGCTGTGTTGAGGTTAGGCCATGTTGGACTGTTATATAACACATTTACCATTTCTTCGCATTGTCTATACATATAAATATTTCTTTATAATTGTAAAAATTCTGATTTGAACATTGAGACACAAGACTTCATTAGTAATGTCTATTTATTTTTTTATTTCTTGAATACGAAATATCAATCATGAAAGTCTCCACAAACTTTGTAAAGTGCTGGAATATTCCAATGTTCAAACTTCGAATTTCCAAATGTTTAACACGCCTAACTTTATAAAATTATTACATCTTTAGTTATATAATTCCGGTCTAAGAAATTAATAAAGCTTTCGTTTCAAGGTTTTTAATATTTTCGAATTGCAATGAAACTTTTTATCGCTAAATAGCTTCTTAGTAGATACCGGTTCAGAAATTGCCCAACTTATTCCCAAGTTTCGATCTGGGTCCGATCTGATTGTCCACATGTGGCCACAAGGGGGCAGATGCTGTGGCTCACGTCGGAACCACGTCGGGTCGGGTATGTTAGACAAGATTATCTCAAGTTTTCTGATGTCGTTGTAGGAGAACGAAACGTGTAAAAAGGTCTGAAGTGTTGCATCCTGGCACAAATTCCATTAGTAGACGATGAAAGCTTCGTGGTTTACGCGGCGTGGCGATCACTAGAAAGTTATACTTTCAAAAACAGTATGTAGAGTATTTAGTTCTATTTTACTGGATTTAGCAGAACTCTTTATGAGAGGAACTGAAAAAAACTTTGGGTTTTAGTTGGAGTGTTTAAGTCTCGATACGTATACTAAACTCCGAAATAAATATCGATGCCAAAGATGAGCTTTACTGGATTATTTTAAGTAATAGCAACAAATTCAACTAGTGAAGATATTATTATAAAAATATAAGTTTTGTGCCTGGAATCTTGATTTTAAATAACAGGTTCACTCAGAGATATGACGTAAAAAACGACCCTACGATTGATATCATGCTGGTGAACCATAAACTTTTCAATGGATTATGCATTGCCTTATGATTGGATTCATGTGAAACATAATGCACTAAAGAGCCCTCATATTTAAACAAAGTCAGCAAACCTTATATAGGCATTCAATAATTGTAAATGCTCTGCCATTTTCCCTATACATAAAACGCAAGTTTAAAAAGAGCAGGTATTTCGATTTACATGAAAATTCGGAAAGTTTTCTACTTTCTGAGGACAATTTTTTTTAAACATAAACTTCAAAAAGTAAAGTTGTATAAGAAAATTACACAAGATGATTTAAAAATAATCAATTAAAAAACATATAATCAAGAAAGTCACTTTGTATAACATAATTGCACAAAAGAATTTAAAATGAGAGAAATATTTTTCTGAACAAAATTATAATCGGGTCATTAGAGAAAACTATATAACAATAAAAAAAACAGGGAGAAAAATGGAACAGGCAACCAACTACCAGGATCCAGCATATTTCGAGTTCTTTTAGGCTTTCTCGCCAGGGAAGTTTTTAATGAGAAATTACTAGGGAATATTTCAATGTTATGCTTATAAATCAAACTCTCGTTTTTAGTCAAGTGTTGGGGGTTGTCGTCAAATAACCTTAGACTGATTTCTGGGGGATTGAAACGTAACCAGTGTGGGCCGCCTGATTCGTTTGCAATTGCAATATATATATATATATATATATATATATATTCTCGCGATAAGCTACTTCAACTAACGTTTTTTCGATTACCATCCCACTGGTCAAAGTTAGCAAAACGTGGTTTTCGTTCGCAATCAATTTGTTATTAAACAAAAACAAACATATTAGTGTTGTAAACAAAGCGCGTCATTTAGTCAAAGCTCATATATTGAGAATACACCATACAAATTTCAAGCAACAAACGGTCGAATAATCGCGATTTGTGTTTTACAAACCATCGATTTCTAATTGAAAAATTGTCTAAGTTTTTATTGTTTATCTTAAGTAACAAATATCCAATGAAAAAGTTTCATAAGAAAAATTTGTCGGCCGCGTCAAGCTGAATACGAATGTATATTTTGTTTTACGTTTCCGTTACTTTTTTTATCGATAGATTCTCTCGGCTGGACAATCCTTATACACGTTTTCGAGCGGAGAGACCCTTATTTGATAGGTCTGCTCATTTTCTGACATCTTAGTATAAGAGTTATGCCATTTTCTCAATAATACAGTGTTTGACATTTGTTCTCATAAGGGGAGTCTAAAGTCACAATAGCAGAAGTCAAAATTATCTTTAATTTTTGCAAAAAACTACTTTATTATTTTTAAATATTTCTGAACTCTTATGATTTTTCTTATTCTTCGTAGAACCCAATATAGGGTAATTTTTTTAAGTTTTGAAATGTTTTTTTATCACTCAAAGATATTTTAACTTTTAAAATGTAATTTTTAATAATTCAATGTCAAGAATATCTAACGTATATGAAAGAAGCACATTATAGACATTCAACTTCCTAGAGAGCTTTTTTTTACATTTAAGGGTAGTATTCTGCATAAAGTTAGGGGACAATTGTTTTCAATAATACCTAGCATCATTATTTAATTATCATACTAATTTCTTTCATGTTAGTCATTTGTCATTGTTACACGACAAAAAAATAACACTTGTTAGTATTCAAAAGCCTTGATCCGAAGCTTAAAATATTTTTTTAATTATAAAAAACTAAAAATTCGGTATAAAATCAAATTAAGGTATTATACGGATAAAATTGTTCTCTGCGAATTTTTTCAAAATTAGGACTGTAGATTTATTACAGCGTTATCTAAATTTTGGTCTAGTTAGAAAAGAGCTAACCATTTGGAAGTTGAGATAAGTAAAATCCAAAATCGCATCTCTGCTGTGATTTGGAAGAACACCGTTAACTGAAAATCAGATAAGTCACCTGAAAGTAGTTAACGGTAGGCGGCTCAAGGGAGCATAACGCCTAAACGGTTCTGACAATTTTTTTCAAAAACTGAGACACGGCAGAAAGACGCAATGCAGAGATTCTGTGAAAATTTCAGAATTTCCATCTATTTCGTTTATCAAGTAGAGCCCTGAAAGTATAAAAGAACAGAGAGGTCCGATAGGTTAGACACTCTCACATGCATTCAGTTGATCGACATGAAGTTGGAGTGTCTTCAATTGTTCTTCGCATGGATAGCTCTTTTTCTGAATTCATCTGTATAATACCTTAAAGGAAATGTGAAAGTAAACAAAAAATATGTTTGCCACGTTTTTAATTGTGTGCTTTGTATTTGAATATAGCTCTTTCAACTTCTGTTTTGAAGGAAAGTGTGCTTATTTTAAATTTTAATAAAAAAACATAAGGTGGGAGAATTCAAGACTTGCATACATCGCTAGCTGTTATATCGAAATCCCGTTTTTCTGAGATCCTATTTGAACACGTTACGCCCCAATTCTATTCAATTTAGTATGTTTGATTCTTTCCGATATACGTGAGATTTATTTGGCTATTGTGCGCCAGAATGAAGAGGTGAAATAATCGATTCTGCCTATAATTTCCATTACGGTTTTTCTTCTCAAAAATTCAATTAATTAAACAACATTTTTTATATGGATGTTGTTACTCAAAAATAGACGTATAACGTTCAAATCAGAACTGGCCTCCGATTAATTTGAAACAGCGTATACATACGTACGTATTTTGACAGACTGATGAAGGAAATTATAGTAAAGTCAAAATACCCGAAAATTTTATTTTCAAGGACAAAATCAAAAAAAAAACTATGAAAATGTAAACGCTGGAAAGTAGAAGGTATGTGACCTACATTATTTTGCGTGGCCAGGCACAGGGGTTGCTCGCCGCCTTCTTCGATTCTTTGGAAAGGGGAAGGTATATGACCATCATTCGTGTGATGCGTCATGGGCCAATGCCTTCTCGCTCCCATCAGACGGTGAAAGGGGAAGTTATGTGACTTACATTATTTCTGTGACCAGTCACCGGTGTGCCCTCCTGACCTCCGCGAAACTTTGGAAGGGGCAAGGTATGTGACCTACTTAGGATCAGCCGTCTGTTGTGTTTTATTTAAGGAGGTACCATCACTAAAAGAATTTTCATTACCATTTCAACCAAAATTTAACAATATCTAAATATGATCACCAAAAGTATTCAGTTAAAATCTCAGAAGCCTAGGGTACTTTATATACGTTATATACGTTTTTAATTTCGTCATATTTAACATTGTGTCTTATGAGAGATGGCGTTTTTGAGCTTTCACTGAGTGATATCTAAGTAACCACCATTAAGATATTATTGATAATTTTTTGTAATGAAAAAGAGGTAGTTTGAAGTTGAGGTGCAAAAATAATATTAACCATTTGGTTCCTGCATATAAATGAAAAAAAAATAATCACGAAACTTGCGCTTCTGAACGTTGACTATCGCAATCTGGCAACATCGCGAGGCGCGATCAGTGTACATCTCACTCAGTTGTTGATTCATGTCGCCGGCGACGCCAGTTGTTATTATTTGCTTTTATGCATAAATAAATATGTATGATTCAGTAGAAACTGAAAAACCTGAACGATTTGCCTGGAAAGTTGTTAGAGTGAAGGAAAGCGTTTACCGTAAGAGAACGATACAAAGTGATAATGCGACGGAAATCGACAAACGTGGTTAGAAAAGAAAGGCTTCTAACCTAGAAGTCGATCATCAAAGTAGCATGAAATATGCAAATATCGAAGGGCGACGAATTGTGCGTATCAAAACTCTTGCAGAGCAGCTTGTTTGCCTGCAATGTCAAGGTGTACTCGCTTTACTCGATATTGTATCCGAGAAAAAACGATGGATTGGCTTCAATCTTTCATGTTCAATGTCGCAAATGTAAATTCGTCAATAGAGTTGTCACCGATACTCAGCATATTGTTAATCACAAGCAGCACTTTGATTGTAAGACAAAGTTCGTTGCTATAAGTAATTAATAATAAACTCGGCGATACTGCTGTTTATGTCCCGCAACGAAAAACATAACCTCAATTTCCGACCTGTCATTACACTGTTTCAAATTTTTGTCAATAATTACAATAAAAAATTCGCCACAATGTTGCCAGATTTCAACTCAGTAAGTCATACGAGTGTAAGTATTACGACTGCGTAGTCGACTGATCTCGGCCGAATAATCGCGAGTGGTGTTTTACAAACCATCGATTTTTGATCGGAAAATTTTCTAAGTTTCTATTGTTTATCTTAAGTAATAATTATCCACTGAAAAAGTTTTATGAGAAAAATTTGTCAGCCGCGTCAAGCTGAATACGAATGTATATTTTGTTTCACGTTTCGGCTACTTTTTTTTATCGATAGATTTTCCCGGCTGGGCAATACTTATACCCATTTTCGAGCGGAGAGGCCCTTATTTGATCGGTTTGCTCAAATAATACTGGTCCTTACTTTAAAGTAATATAGTAACCTCAAGCAAACTGGCCTACTGTCATAAGAAAGATGTAAATAGTCTCTGTAAAGAATATAACATTATATGTGGTTTATTTTTTTTTTTTAGACCCAACTCTTAAGATACTTTGGATTTTTAACCTTCCGCCACACCGGCGAGTCGTTTAAAACCACTTAAATTTTTCAGCCTAAGTAGTAGATTAATTCATTACTTGGTAAATTCATTAGTTTATTATTGAATTGAAAAATTAAAAAATTTATCAGTTGTTAAATATATTGGCATCACAACTCAGAATTAGAAAACCAATTATTCAACAGAGTATCCTCTGAAAATAAAAAAAAAGAACCTTGAATACTCTCCAATAAGCATCGGTATTACCCGAGCTTATATTCAGGTGATATTATTTTTTAATAAGTACCAGCTCCGCTTTTCCACATCCCAGTTAAGCAGTTTCCAATTTTTCGTAAAGTCCATGTATAAACGTACGGACCTGACAAAGGCACAAGGGGGCTGGGAAAGGGAAGGGGGCGCTGCTTGTATCCAGACGTTATTTAAAAGCTCAAGAATAAAACTTAAATTGTCCTAAATTGTTTTAATAAACGATAAAATATTGGAAAAATATTTCTGAAGTCATCTTAGAACACATTTGAACTTTTACTAGTCTATTTTTAATAATTAAAGACCGAAAATATTTTAGGAGAAAAAGGTAAGTTAAGGTTAAAGATGCACAATCTACATTTTCAAACTTAAATAGAGGGTGGTTTTTTTCACACTTTTATCAGTATTTTTCTAAATTAAATTTGGGTCAAATTATTTTCAGTAATGCCTACTATTTTTTTTTGTCATACTTATTTCTTTCACTGCTAAGTTATTTGTAATTTTCACATGCTCGAAATGTTCTTATTATTTCGAAAATTATGGCGAATGTTTTTATATGTACAGTTATTTTATTGATGATAAATAAGAATTATTATTTCACAAAACTGTGATGTCTAATTTAAAATTTGTTGCAAATGTGCACGTTTTTATTTCATTTTATTCAGTTATATTCACAAATTTTGGAAAAAGACAATTATATTTCGAACCTACTTTATGGGTTTTCAAATTTTAAATATTTTCCGTAATTTTAGAAATTGTAAACACCATGAAAAACAATTTTTGCTTGAAAACAAAAAAATTACATTTTTCTTTGGTTCAATATTAAGAAATTTCAGATTACAAATATTCATTTTTTTCCGAAAATTTATGCATTTAACTCAATCGGAAGAAACATGTTTCTGCACAAATTAAAAAATCAGAAATAGTACACATTTCTAAAAATAATTTCTACCATTTTATTATTGTTCGCCAGTAAAAACTGTGCATACACGCAGAAAAAAGAACCTTACATTTTACTGAAAACCAAGTTAAATCTACCGATCTTCCTAGTACGTATATAGATAAGATGACAGTTCAGTAAACGTTACAATTATAGGCAAATAAGTATGACTATCAATGATGGTTACTAGTACGGATTCTCAAGTGGTGCTGACTTGCGGGTCAGTAGATTTTATCGATCCAGTCGCTAGTCTGTACAGTTCCTGGATGCTGCAATTACGAATCATCATGTTACTTTAACGAATAATATAAAGAGATCTCAATTATTTTATCGGCGTAGACTACAGTTAAGACAGCACTATAAATTGTGAAAAAGTATTGCTAAAAAGTAATTAATAAATAAGCGCACGGTTATTACTTAAAAATATTTTCGGATATACTTATAATTAATCGTTATTTGTAATTTGTAATTCTTATAATACAATTAAAATGTTGCACGCAATGAAAAGGGGGGGGGGGCGTTCAAAAGCATAAACCGAAGCACGCAAGTCAACAGTTTTAACCACTACACTAGTATACGAGTTGCGATCTGGAAAATTATTTTGAAATGTATTTGTAACTGAGTGTCGTGACCTCGGGAACGACTTTTGAGTACGCAACCATGCCATCGCGGCACACAACTAAAGTTCTAGCATTTACATTATATCTATATGCAGCTGAAACAGTCACGGAACAAAGACACGTCTTGTTCCAATAAAGTCTCAAGTGCACGCGATCCGTGAATAAGTTGTCCCATCCAAAATTGTATTATTTTTATAAAACCCCTTTCTTGCAAAGTGCGAATATGGAGTAATGTGAAGACTGTCACATAAATGTCAAAAAGGAATGTTTTTTAGGTGATGGAATCCATTCATTGCCGATTGCGTCGTGAATTCACCCGGTGCTCCGCGCGGATCGGTTGCGTTGCGACTTTAGGGGCGAGTTAAGTTACTCGTAACCAATCGGATATGTAGCATGTACCGATCTGTCGGTAATGTCCACTGCACTACTATTGTTATCTCGGTTCAGTAGATTTTACATGACGTTCAGTATGTAATACGAGGGAATACAGGTTTATTTTACTGATGGATAGCCGTTGAATTAACCTTAATTTCATTGTGATATTGACGAAATGCTAAGTGATTTTGACATTTTCACCCTCTTATTAAGAGCAGTTTATACTTTTACGGTTACAAGAAACTCTTTACAATTCTTGATAAGTAAATATTACATTTCTTTTTTCTGCTTGTATGCAAACAAAAATAATGACAAGTAGAACAAAAGATGTTAACAGATATAAAAATATCATTCTTTTTTCATAATTATTTTTTATAATAATCTTTATATTATGCTACAATAGACTGTCAACTACAAACAAATATTTCTAATCTACTAAAGGTTTTTTCCTTTAATTAAGTTAGTTATTATGTACGTTAATTGTTCAGGTGCTCTTTTCCCCTATTCCTTACGTATACTTATTCCTTCTCTGAAGAAATAATCAAATTTTTATATTATAGAGATATATTGTCTCGTCAAAAACGCTGACAGGAACAGATTTTCGCGATCATTAAAATTTAAAATAAATCGAAAACTTAATAACAAAATTATTGGCAGTATACATATCAAGCAAAACAGCACACACTGGAACTTTTGACATCACTTTGTAACCAGTTTTATATATAGCTTAAAATGACAATAACGTACCTTGGTTCTAGAGATCGATAGATAAGCTGACATTTTGTGGTCAAAGTTTAGCATTTAGCTATCAAGGTATTACACAAATAAAATTATTTTATGATCAGTCTTTTTAAATTGACACTATGATGACTGGCCATTTTGAAGTTGAGATGAATAAAATCAGAAATAGCATGTTATGTACGTAAGGCCTATCCCAAGGTATTGAGAATGTAACATATTTTAGCATGATGCCTAAACGTGTTTAAAATATTATTTCGAAAACTGATACATGATAGGAAGGCATAATACAAATGTTCTGTAACAATTTTATAACTTTCTCCATTTCGTTTATGAAGTAAAGCCCTGAAAGTTTGAAAGAAAAGAGATCCCACTTGAAGTTGTTGCGTCTTCGAAGGGCATTCGTCTGTTCTTCGTATAAATTGCTTTTTGTATGCATTAATTCGTATAATACCTCACTAAAAATATGGCATTTGAAACTTTCTCTGCGTTAATTATGCGCGCCTAAAAATTTCTAGTAATGTCGAAGTGTTATCATCAGCGACCGTGCAGAATACAAATGTGGGGCTGATAGGGTATCCGACTAGATTGCCCCACTTTCAGTCAGGGGCTAGTCGGGACTACTTATTAGTGACCCCTACCTGTTCCGTTACGGTGAATTAGTCGGGAGCTGGACAGTCGACCCGACTTATCCCAGTCGGGGTCTACCCGGGTACTGGTAGGGTTCGCACAAAAACACGACTGTACCCAAAAAAATCTGCCCGCCTCGCGGGCACATGCTCATCACGCGCTACGCGCGCTGCTCGTAAGTTTGAGAGCGCCTAGGGCGCGTGACGGTTCAATCTCGCGCTTTCTGCTCGAATATTTATTCTTTGCATTTAGAATGCTTGAAAAATACTTTATCAAAAAGATCTATTTTAGATGGCAGTATTTATATGCGTCTTCATATTCTGAATTGTCTACTTAATTAAGTATAGTTAAAGATTAAGTTTCTCAAATCTCTGTAGGCTATGAGGTACACATTCTCATCGTGACACACGCGCTGCTCGCTTGATTTCCGACAGACATTTGTAAACAAGTTTGTCTATAAAATGGAATTTTTTATTTCTCATTATTTTTTTGTTGAATCAAAATTTGAACTTTCAATTTTGGAAGAAAATTCACAAATTTGTTATAATAATCTTGTAGGACTTTCAAAAATAAATGCTTCTCTTCTCCTGACTTTTTTTCATATCGTGCGTTTTTGGATTAACATTTTTATTTTCGGTTGATTTAAGAAATTTTGAAAACACTATAACTCTGAGAATTTTCTTTTTATCGAAAAAAGTTATAAGAATAAATTGTTTGTTCTTTTTATACTATAAATATCCGTACATAGAATTTTCAAATTCAGAAAAAAGTGGTCTAAAAAATTTTCAAAATATGGATTTGATTCGTTCATTTTTTCGAGAGTTATTGTGTTTACGGACGGACAGCCGGACGGACAGGCAGACAGACACTAGCGTGAAAATCTGATTTTCGACTTCAGGGGGTCTCGAAACGTGAAGATCGTAAAGTTAAGATTATTATCTCCAGGGATGTCGATTATAGTTTTTTTTAAATCTCAATTAAAAATTATATGAATGAAAAACTGAATTCAAAAATTCAAATTATTTTTATTTTATGAAAAATATGATTCAAAACACATTTAAGAACAACAATATTTTGAATAAGACACTTTTTGTGAGAACAAAAATTATGATAGTTTTAAAACAGCATTTTATTTTTTCTCTTTTAAATAGAATAACATCTACATAGTTCAAAAATCAATGTTATACTTTAAAGCCGACGCTACTTATCTTGCCGCGTCCCTTAACTCTCGGTCGAGCTTTTCCCCCACCACGACCGCTACGACTCGGCATCCGAGAATTGTTCCGCTCGCTATTTATATTGCCCTCAATGGTTTAGGTCTTTTAAGGCAATTTTAAAGTGCAAAAAGTCATGATATGCTTTGTTAATGAGACTTATAGAGGAATTTCGAAATCATAATATTTATGTCTTATGATAATTTCCTTGTCACACGACATAACTTCAAGTTTGGCAAATTTAATCAAAGGTTTATCAATATCTCGTAAATGCTAATCTATTTTTCCGTTTGTTCCGCGAGAGAATTATGTGATCACAATTTTTTGGAACCAAATGTGAGATAATTACTTCCACAATGTGTATTCTGAAAATCAAACCTTTACTCTTTGTAAACACTGATCTGCACACGGCAACGTACGTAGCGAGCGAAACAATTCGCATCTATTACCACGCATCAAGATTAGACTCGAGAGTGGGGGAACATCGTCTCCATGAAAATTACTCCTCTACGGCCCAATCCGCGGCAAGGCAAATAGCATCGACTGTATTTTGTAAAATTCACATAAAATTGTATCGAATAAGTGTGCGATACAAATCTTCACCTCAAAATCCAATTTTTTCAATTGACTAAAAAAATTAAAATTTGATATTTTTCGCGGTTGCTAAATTTTCATTCAAAGTATAGAACTATGGCCATAGATAGGAAGTATTTCTAATTTAAAATGTTGGTTCTTCTATATGTTCTACAAGATTCAAGTGTTCCATTGTGTTTAACTTTTCTTTTCAAACATGTAAACAGCATTTTTCCTTACACATTTTCTGTTATAAAAAATTCCAAGTTCAGACTTTGATGAAAATGTTTATTCAATATGTTTTTATAAATTAAAAACAAGTAAATAATTGCGCTTTTGTACAGATTAGCTTATTATATATAACACTCAGTCAAAAACTTTAAAACAAGAATAGCCCGGCTAGAGCCCGGCTAGAAACTGCGTCAGTAGGTAGATGAAAGTAAACAACTGCGGTTGACCTAATCTTCATGGCTAACACTGTCTGCCAAGTCAGGCAGTGGCTGACGTATGGGGAACTCTGACATGTCTAAAGCAAAACAAAAAACAGAAACTCACTTTATTTTATGATTAGCTTAAGAAATTACTAATCTTCAAAGACCTAAGCAGGCATCTTGAGTTTTTTGTGATTTGCATTATGAGTTGGAACTAGGTTTGCTAAGAATGCCTGCAGTTTTATTGACCATCTCGGAGTCTCAGCCATAAAAGAAGTCATAAAATAATAAAATCTCCTTACAAGAAACCATTATACTTCTCGAGTTTTAAAGTTTAGCTCGAAATGTTATAACGCTTTAATCCAAGAAGCTTCGTCCATGTGTCTTTGAATTAAGTCGAGCATCACAGATTTACGTCTTTAGCTTCACTCGTTCCTGGGCGAAAGTTAACCAGACCGTATAATTCCAGATTTCACGATTTCCGGGTATTTGTTAAGCAGATTTAGGGGAATTTTGTGCATCTAAATGATGATGTTGATTGATCTATCGTCCTCATCTGTTGACGATGGTTCATAATTATGCTGCAATTTACACAAGTTAGAATTGCACCTTTCACATTCGGCGCACACGATGACTTTTTTTTAACAAATGCAGGGAATATGTAGACCTCGCTATGAAAAGGACCCTTATGGTCGGTTTGGCATAAAATGCATTTTTCGAGTTTTTAGGCCTGAGCACCACACAGAAAAACGCAAGAATTCATCCTCTGAAAACTGACAACAAGGATTCTGTTAATATAGATGTTCACATGTTTGATTTAAGAAACAATATGAAGAAACTTAGTCCATTGTCCACTGCCTCTTGGCGCCTACTTACCCGTGTAAAGACTAGAGTTATCTTTTTTTACGGTATTATTTTTTGCAGGAACTGTTTTTTTATAAGATAACTTGATACAAATACTAATACTAACACGATTCTAATACGTTAAATAAACCTTCATTTGAACTATTTTTTAAGAGTAAGGAAATCAGAAAAAATTAGGATAAATATAATAAATACTAGGAGAGTTCGAAGACATGGAACATCAGAATCGCATTTAGCTATTGATGCTGGGGTAGTTTTCAATTTAAAAATAAAAACAATTGGTATCGTGAGAGTTATTTTTAGCATTTAAGTCTTAGTTTTACACATTAATTAACCTAATTAAATCCTTCCTAGATAAATTATAGCCATAAAAATATTATAAAATGCTATGGGAATATTTAAAGTGTAAAATATTAGTAATTTGTTAAATTCCAAAAATGTGCCCAATATTCCAGGAAAATAAATTTTGAAGGCCTATTTCAAGCCATTGATTATTTTGAAATTGTAACTTTTCGTATGTTGAGTTCCATAAGAACGTTAAAATTTTTTTGTTGGATCAAAATTTCGGGCTTACTAAGTATTAAACAACAAATACTTTCCAAGCATAAAATAATATTTTAACCTTAAATTTTTATTTGAAAAAGTCAAAAATTATTTTTTCAAATTTATTTGCACACTTAAAAAGGCAAAGTGGAACATTGATACTCTTTTTTTATCAAATAATATTGATGGCAGTACTTTTTCACCAAAAAGGAGACATTTAAACAGAATCTCTTGTAAATGTAAATTATCGTTGGACTTCCTAATGGATATCACCAAAAAGTGTTTGAGAGGCGGATTTAAACGTTTAAATTTTGTTTTTTGAGGTAAAGAATACTCTCGGTAACTAATCCAATCCTTTATTGCCGCAGATATCGGTATACGCGCCGGTGTTGTTTTATCTAAAGCTTGAAAAGGATGAAATAAATGTAAATATTTCCAGGTTTGATGAAAAAAGAAGCAGATAATCCTTACAAATATACAGGATACTGAAAGTATATTTCTATTTTTGCTTTATTTTCATAAGGATCTCTAGTCCATATTTCAGAACAATGATCACTTGTTTTAAATTTACGAAGAATTTACTTTTTTGTTATATAAATACGAAGTAAAGCTTCATGCAGCGAATTTGTCTTCTGTGACTGATTTGCGAAAAACGGAATGCTCACTTGGTTTGTTTGAAAAAGCTTTCTAGAGATTTTTAAAAAGTTACGTAGTTGAAACTTTAAACTTTCAATCTTAAAGTCTTATATAATTGGCCACTAACGAGGCAACTAGAAGGCAAGTTTATATGAAATGATAAAACAGTTAAGCGTCTCAGAATGCTTAAAAGGAAACAGTTTATTTGACGTGTAAAAATTAAAGCGAGCAGCCTAACCGGATCAGTAAAGGGTGTTAAGCGCGGGAATATAGATTAACGTCTGCAAGCTTGCGTAATTGCCTTTACAGAAACGTCAACCTTTGTGAAAATATTTCGCACCTTATCCTTCATGAAAGTGTTATTTTGTAAAATAATGGCTTCTAAACTAACATGAATTTCCAGGTGCTAGTTGAAGGTGAGAATTTATTTTTCGGGTTATAAAAGCATCACTGTAGAGTCAAAATTTTCAAAAAAAATATTGCTATGGAATTTTCATCAAAGAATATACCAACTCCGTCACACTTTATACGCATGATAAATTGTAACGGTTTTTAAAATCCATTTAAATAACAACAGACTCCTTTTCTTGAAACGATCAGTAAGTTTCTGCCAATTCTACTACGTGTTCCGAGATTTCTATTCGACAATTGTCAGATGCATGAAATAATAGAAAATTAGATAAAATTTTTTTAAATTGGGTTTGTTTCTAATACGAAGATTGCTTACGTAGATAGGAAATTAAAAAAAAAATTTTTGCACAGAAAATTCCTTTGAATTTAAATCTACTATTATAGTGGGATATATATATATATATATATATATTAATAGTAGTATCAAATATTTCTTTACTATTTTTCTAAAGTTTACAATATTTGATTTTTTATTCTGTAGATTATTAAAAAAAATTCAAACAGCGGCTCAAAATCTTCTACAAGAAAGTCGCATTTTTAATTTACTTTAACACGTACTCTCCGTTAATAAAAACTACTTAAGCGGTTGATGATTAACGAAATATCCTTTTCAGGCGAGATGAAGCGACTTCCCCTGAGAATTCCCCATTTGAGGCATCATCGAGTATCCCAGAGGGGTCCATACTTTGAAAATATCGAAGGTCAAGAGATCAACTGTTCCCAAAATGTGGTCCAATTAGGAGATACAGCTTTACTCGATTGTCGCATAGTTATGCTCTCCGATAGGACGGTATGATTCTATATCTTTCTGTAATATTTTTAAGAGTCTGTTATATAAGCTCTAGAGGTGTGCAAAATTAAAAAAAACCGCAGTAGGTACTAACAAAAAAATTAGACTCATAAATTTACCATAGTGTATAGTACATTTTCCGGTAATGTATAATCATATAATATATATCCTATAATGTATATATTTTTTTAAAAAGAATTAAAGCGATTAAAATTGCCTGCTATTGGATGTGATATATTCACGGAAATTTTTTGACGCCCTGTTTGGCTATTTTAGTAAAGTGCAATTATAATTTGTTGCAATCGTGTGTCTGTAAGAACATTGAACACAATATCTTAATCGACCGACTCGACTTGAGAAAAAAATTATAGTTTAAATAACATTGTAAGAACGTATATTACGTGTTTTAGTTTTTACAAGTAATATAAAGTAAAAAGCTGAAGACGTGGTCTACCTATAATATTTTAGTTATATTCATCCGGTAAAAGTCTTTTCGATTCTTTCGATTAAAAAAATCTGCCTGCTGAACGGTCACGTTCTCATCGCGCGAGGCTTGCTTCACTCGCAGGTTTGAGCGCGCCTCGGGCACGCGAATGTTGGTTCTTGTTCTGATTGTGAATTATCGTTTGTTATAGCTCCTTCAGCTCTAAAGAACAAATTTTCATCACGTTTATTGTACTTCACACTCGATTTGGTCAAAAATGTGAACTTTTCCACATTACGTTCAATACTTATATCATAAGATTTTTGCAAAATAAAATATACATTTCATTTATCATGCTTACTTATTTGGTACTTATTCTGCATTAAATTTTATTCTCAGCTACCCAGAAAAATTAATTTTTCAATAAATGCATAATATCACAAATTTATAATATGCATTGGCATTGAAACATACAAAAATCACTCCTCCTTTCAAAAAATAAGTAATTAGAAGCTTGTAGCTCTTTTTAAAGTGAACAACTTTTGAAGTGTAAAAAATTCATAAATAGAAAAATTAAAGGTCATTTTTGGGTAAACAATTTTTGTTGATTCATATTTTTTCGTAGCTTACATAGTTTGACTGCAAAATGATACCTTTCTCTTTATAAAAAAATCTTAATGATAAATTATTCTAATTTCCGGGTGCTACAAATAGCCGTACATAGAGTTTCTAAATTTTTGAAAAATTGTCTGAACATTTTTGAAAATGCCCTAACTTTTTGAATTTTTATCCAAAATATCTGTTTAACGAATTCGGTCTTTCTTATCTAGTATATCTATATCTTGTTATCTAGTATACTGACAACAACGACGACAGTGTATTTTTTACATAAAACTAATAACTTCTCACTATGAGGAGAATGAAACCGATAGAAAAATATTAAAATATTAACACCGATTAAAAATTTCAAAAACCGATAGAATGCAAACCGCATAAATCGAAATGATTAAGTTCTATACACGCGAAGTATATTCCTATACTTTAAAGATAATTTAAGTCATGTCAATATGTTGTCGAAATTGTCACTGTTATTCATCGCATTGCAAAATTTAATTTTTTAATTATTTCTTTGTTTAAAATTTAGTTTTTTGATCAAGTTTAATTAACCATTTTTGTTTTCGATAAAACTCAACCTAAATAATTTGGCTACGTTCAAACTCATTAAAAGAAAAGTAAATCTGAAACCTTCAATTCCTATGATATATAACACACTGGACTGGATGTAACATTTTAAACATTTTTTTTTTAAGATTCCATATAATATGTTTTAAAATGAATCTGTTATATCATCAGCGAATGGTACCTTACCGACAGTAGACAACCCTCCAAACCATAAAAAAAGAAAATCCACAATATCGATCAAGTTAAGAATCTTAAATAACAGAAAATGCTTAACGTCTGAATCATACTAGATAGAAAATAATATTTTCATATTAAAATTAAAATTATTTCTTGAAAAAAGGCCCTACTCCTTCTTCACTCTATTGGGGATCGAACCACAAAACTTATTATTTTCCATCTAGTCTGATTAAGACTTTAAGCATTTTCTGTTATTGAAGATTCTTAACTTAATCGATATTGTAAACTTTATGCCTTCATAGTTTGGAGAGTTGTCTACTATCGGTAAGGTACGATTCGCTGATGATATAACAGATTCATTTTAAGATAAATACTTTTACCATTAATGCCTAGCTAAAATTAGCGTTATTTTCTGGAATTCAGAGTTCCTATTTTAACCCTCAAATTGCTTAATTGGAAAAGCACCTGACCGGAAATCAGAAGTTTTGTGGTTCAATTCCCAATGGAATGAAGAAGGAGTAGGATCTATTTTTCAAGAAATAATTTTAATTTTAATTTGAAAATATAATTTTCCATCTAATCTGATTAAGACGCTAAGAATTTGCTGTTATTGGAGATTCTTAACTTGATCGATATTGTGGATTTTCTGCCTTCATGGTTTGGAGGGTTGTCTACTGTCGGTAAGGTACAAATCGCTGATGGTAGAACGGATACATTTTAAAATAAAAACCTGTACCCTCAACACCAAGCTAAAAATTAGCGCTTTTTTCCTGAATTGAGAGTTCTTATTCTGATCCCTCTAATAGCTTAATTGGAAAAGCACTAATTTTAATTATAAATATAATATGTTTGCAAATTGATATATTTCTTTACAGAATTTAATGAAAAGCAGGGTATAATACAGGTGTTTCTCAATTAGCCCACTACTGATGGACAATAAAAAACAGCATTCATATTCAGCCACACTTCTGCTTTCGTTCAAATGTCAAGTTGGACATTCACTCCATTTTAAAAGACTAGTCCAACATAATTTCAAGTAATTCCGTGTATACACCGCGTGAGACGGGGCCAGACTATTTTCATGTCTTAAGACGAATATTTTTGACTCGAAGACAAAAGTTTATGTCTCTGAAGCCCTCTGAGGGTTATCACTAATCCGCTTTAATTTTTATAAAATGTTGATATTATTTATTTTCATGGTATTTATCTTCCATGCATTACTTTTTCATATGCATGCAATTGTCTAGAAATAGAGGTTCTGAGTTTCTTATTTAAAAATTAGTTGACAATAAGAGATATTCGGGCTTTAATCGTGTGAAAACCGACGAATTGTTTGCCGATGTTTCGTGAACATTGCAGTTCACATCTTCAGGACTGACCTAAAACTGAGGTCATGTTGTTCTTAGGTATACTCTCTACGATTCCTGTGATTGGCCAGAGCGCCTCACCGTGTGGAATGGTCGAACCTGATTGGCCAATCAAGTGTTTTTTAAAAAAATCCGGGAGAACGAAAAGCCACATCAGATTGGTATTATATCCATTGTCCCTATTGATGTTATTAGGGTGTTTTAAGATTTCCATTACTTCTCTATGTTTTTTTGGAAATTTGTTGTGCGTTTTTGCAATAACTGTTGTTGCATGAAATAAAATGTTAGGTTCTGTTTCGATATGATGTTCAGCTAGTGCTGATTGCGCGAAATGTTTTAGCCTGACTTCACTCTCATGTTTCTTAGTACGCTGGCATGTTTCTTAGTACGCTACACCTTGGGTGTAGGGTAGGGTGGTGGTCATTTTTTTCTCTCTCTCTTTCGTAGGTTGTGTTGACTTGCTTTTTTGAGTGTGTTTTCTTATTGCTTTATCAATTTGTTTGTTTATGTAATCATTCTGTATTAGGATATGTTTGACGTTTTGTAATTCATTTTGTAAGTTATCTTTATCTGTTATGGAGACAGCTCTGTATACAAGGGAGTTGATGATAGATTGTTTTTGAGATGGGTGATGGTGGGACGAGGCATGTAGGTATCTGGTTGTATGCGTTGGTTTTCTGTAAACTTCATTTCCTAATGTGTTATCAGATTTTTTGTAAACTAATACGTCCAAGAAAGGCAATTATCCGTTTTTTTCTATTTCCATGGTGAACTGGATAGTAGGATGTAATTGATTGATAAAATCGAAAAACTTATTTAGTTCATATCGTCCATGTCGTAACGTAACGGAACCAGAATTCTGGTTTAAGTTGGGCTTAGCTGAAGATTTTAGTTTCTAGATGTTCCATAAAGAGATTGGTTATTACAGGTGTGATTGGGGATCCCATTGCTGCCACTGAGGTTTGTTCGTAGAATTGGTTATTGAACGAGAAGTAAGTAACGTGCTAGGTTGTAAGTTGGTGAGTTTATTGCACTGACGGTCGGTCTGAGTGGAATGTTCTCTTTGTGGATTTTTGGTAGCCCGTAAAGTCTCACAGAGATGGGATTAGTAGGTATTAAGTTAGATATTGTTTGGCTGTCAAGTTTAGAATCTTTGAGAAAAGTTTTTGTTCTACGGACTATTATTTTTGTGGGGTCCTTTTTAAGTTTTTTGTATGTATCGTCAGTTAGAAGGTCCATGATTTTGTTGTTATAGTCTTCTTTATTCATTATTACTGTTGTGTTGCATTTGTCCGCGGGTAATATTATAATATCTTTATTTTGATTGAGTTCTTTAATTTCGGTTTTTTCCTGTTTCTTTAAGTTTGAGCAGGGAACTTGAGCTTGGCGTAAAATGTTGGCCGTCATACGTCGTATGTCATTCGCTTTTTTGGATGGAAGGGTATATATTGTGGATTCTAAATAGCTGATTATTTATTCTTTTAGGATTTTCGATGGAGCTACAACAAAATTATGTCCTTCAGATAAGACTGAAATCATTTCATTGTTAAGAGGGTGGTCAGAGATTTTTTTTACTGTATTTGATAATTGAGTTTGCTGTAATGGAATTAATTTGTCAAATTTTGTTTTTTGTTTTTGGGTGGAAAAGCTCTTTAATCCGTTGGGATTGGTCAAACGATAAGCGGTACAATGTGGACCAAATATCAAATCTGAGGGTATTTGATAGAAAAAGGTGAAGTTCAAATAGTTTTTTAGAGATAGTGTTCAAAAGCAATTTGGTATGCTGTATTCTTTCTTTCACGAGAAGCAAACTTGTATTATGCAGAATCGATTTGGATTTAGATGTTCCCAAATTATTTTTCAGTTATAAGAATTTTAGGACGATTTTGTTGTCCCTGCACCGTTTCAAAAAAGCTAAGGATGTTAATAGCTTACCTTGAGAAGGCCTGAGCTTACTAAAGATGTTGGTTTTAGTAAGAATACTCTCCCCGTAGAGCTCCTTAATAATAGATTTCATGCTTTATTTTATTATTTTATTTTATGCTAGATTTTATGTTCGACCAGTCCCCATGGTGGGGCGCTCTGGCCAATCACAGGCATCGTAGAGAGTATACCCAAGAACAACATCACCTAATACCTTAGTTTCAGGTCAGCCTTGAAGATGGGAACTGCAATGTTCACGAAACGTCAGCAAACAATTCGTAGTTTTTCATGCGATTGAAACCCGAAATATCTCTTATTATCAAATTGAATCATCATGAAAGCATAAAATCTATTAGAAATTAGTTATTATAAAATTACAAATTTTATCGAATGTAAAATTGCAATCCGCAGCAGATGTTTACTTTTTGGTTCTAGTCTGGCTACCTGATTCCTGGAAAGGGTAGGCCTTACCGGTGCAGTCTAGTTTATAGAGGTCAAAATAATGCCATAAATGCAAGATAAGTCTGTGTGTCTCCAATGTCTAGCTGGTGAGACGGAACCAGACATCATGGTCTTGAAGACATACTAAAGACATTCAAGACAAAATTAAGACCAAATGTTTTTACCCTGAATACCATCATAAATCATCGAAGATGCGAAAAAAATGTTTTTAAATATACTGCCAGAAAAACCAAAAAGGCGTGTAACAAATATGAATCAAAAGACTCAAAAAGAATTAACCTTTGAAAGGTACCTTGCAATACCAGGTGTATACATATGAAACCGGTATTTTTTCAAGAAAAAAACACATTTATTTCAAGAGAATGATAACAAATATTTTATTCAAAGTATGCGCCC
>NC_046657.1:120736464-120746051 GCF_010883055.1 Belonocnema kinseyi | reverse complement strand
CGCCAATTAGCACAAATGGTAAGTTCCGACAGTGCCTACAAGTGTGCCTACTGGCCGCTAAATGGCAATACCGGTTTCATATGTATACACCTGGTATATCGTTTGGTCGACTAAGATTTTCAAAACAGAATTTACATTGTTGCTTTGAAAAGAGGAACCTTTATTTACATCTTGTGCTGCATAGTGAAGCATAGTAATACTGGACGTTTTACAAAAGTTTAGGTTTGACCAAACTAATTTTAAGTCTTTCGTAGCAAAACTTGAAAATAAAGAACTTTCTTTATCAAATTAGTGAAAATTTGCTTTCTTCAAGAAGTATTAAGGACGTCGTCAGTATTCAATATGTTACGAAAATAGTAATAATGTTACAAGTCGAGTTCATCTAGTATATCATGTCGGAAAAAATTTTGAATAACAATTATTTCACATTTGTCACATTAATTATGAGCAATAAGTTGTCTACCTACATTCGAAAATTCGGCGAGATGAATATTTGTTTTCTACGATTTAAGTTTCGAATCCTTTCGAAACTAATAGCATTCTATATTAAATATTTATTTCTAGGTCATGTGGATACGTCAGAGTCCTGACAGGACTTTCCTGCTCACTATGGGAAAGAGCACGCACACAGCTGACCCGCGATACAGTGTTAAATTTAAATACCCTAATAATTGGAGACTAGCAATTACTTCAGCCCAGAAAGAAGATCGAGGACTGTATGTTTGTCAAGTTAATACACATCCTCCTAGAATGCTGATAACAAACGTCACTATACTAGGTAAATAAAAAATCCAGTAAATTTAAAATAGTATATATAATGTGTACCTAGGAGTGGTAAGCGTTTTTAATCGAACGTGAGTTTGTAATAACGAGGTGGTGATGAGCGCGAAACGCTAGTCAAAGCCTCATTATTGCAAACTTAGGATCGTATAAAAAGACGTTTTACTCCATGGTACGCGCGATACATAATGTAACAATTAATAATTTACAAATTTATCACCTCTGAAATTGAAGTTTATATTTAGGCGTTCTAAAATCGTATAGGGGCGACAGCGAGTGCGCATTTGCTCAAACGCGTTAATCATGCCTACTTTAAATAAAAGAAGATGATGTACTTAGGCAGTCAAGTTGAACTTTGGCTAAGCTGTTTAATTCTATATACAAGTATAAAATCTGCAGAATGAGCGTTTTCCTGTAAAATAACATTCGATTGTACCGCTTACGCACATGCGTGGAATTTAGTTGGGTTGTGTATACACAGCCGGAACCGTTAAAAAAATTATCCATGTCAGTGAAAAAGCATTTTTTGAGGACAGAGTCTGGACTGCTGGAAGAAGATATTCAAAAATTTATTTTTTTTCTGTTATGTGTTTAACACTACTGTTTGATCCTTATTTATGCCCATCTGGCAAGTTGGCTTCCCAGACTAAAAAACCTTGTAATAGGTTATTTTCTAGAACAGTAACAGATATGTCTTCCAGCCCAGCACGCGATGCTGTAAAGTGGTAAAGGTTTGATCAAAGTTATTTCTGTGACCAGTCTCAGAGGTGCTTTCCCGCCCCATGAAATTTTGAAAAGAGTTGAATTTCGATCCAGATTTCAATCAGATATTGAAAGGGGTTGAAGTTCGAACAACATTATTTTTGTGACCAATCATAGGGATACCCTCCCGTCCTTGAGAGATGTTGAAAAGGGTTAGATTCTTCACCAACATTATTTTAGCGACCAGTCACAGAGTTGCGTTTCAACCCCAATTAAAGACTTTGTAAGGGAGTAGGGGTTTGACGAACATTATTTCGCTAACAAGTCATTGCGATGCCTTCCCGTCCCGCAAGAGACGTTGGGAAGGGGTAGCGGTTTGCCCCATTATTTCTGTGACTAGTAGCATAAGTACGTTCCAGCCCCAATAAGAGACGTTGGAAATGGGTAGGGATTTTACCAACTTTATTTTTGCAACCAGACAAAGGGGTGCTTTCGCGCCCCGCACGAGACGTTGGAAAGAAGTAGAGCTTGGACCAAAATTATTTTTGTGACCAGTTACAGATGTGCGTTCCAGCTTCACCACGAGATGTTTTAAAGAGGTATGGGGCCTCACCAAAATTATCTCTGTAACAAGTCACAGGGGGGCTCTTGAATAGACGTTGGAAAGGAGTCGGTATTCGACCAACATTGTTTCTGTAACCAGGCACATGAGTGCCTGCCAGCCCTTCACGCGACTTTAGAAATGTGTGGGGGGTTTGACGAACATTATTTCTGTGAACAGTTAAAGGGGCGCCTTCCCACCCTCCCAAAATGCTGGAAAGGGGTGAGGGGTTAAACTCATATTATTTCTGGGACCAGTCACAGGAGTGCATTCACTTCCTCACGAGATGTAAGAAAGGGATAGGGTTTTCATCAAGATTATTTCTGTGACTAATTACAGGGAGGCCTTCTAACCACCAAGATATGTTAAAAGGGGTAGAAGTTCCAACAGCATTATTTTTGTTATTAGACACAGGAGTTCAATTTCGTCTCCACGATATATTCGAAAGGAGTAGGGATTCGATCAACATTATTTCTGAAACCAGTCACAGGGGTGCCTTCCAGCACCCCATGAAATATTGTAACGGAGTATGGGATTGACCAATATTATTTCTGTAATCAGTCACAGAAGTGCCTTTCCCTCCTGATACGATTTGGAAAAGAGTAGAGGTTTCACCAATATCATTTCTGTAAACAGTCACAGGGGTGGCTTCCCACGGAATCTTGCAAAAAGGTGGCGGTTATACCGACAAGACACCGCAGCCACGACAACGCCCCGGCTCACATCGCCTTTCTTGTGAACAGCTACCTGACCAAAGCCGGCATCCCAACGCTTCCGCAGCCGCCCTACAGCCCAGATGTGGCCCCCCCAGACTTTTTTTTGTTTCCTCGCCTGAAAAGGCCGATGAAAGGCGAGCATTTTGAGACGACAGAGGGGATCCAAGCAGCATGTACTGCGGCTCTCAAAGCTATTCCGGAGAATGGCTTCCGTGACGCCTTCAATGCTTGAAAATCGCGCTGGCAGCGCTGCATCGACGCAGAAGGAGCCTATTTTGAAAGTTTTAAAGAATTGTAAGGAATAGTTCCATAAATTTTTTTTTAATCGACTCAGTCCTATTACTTTCCGGACAAACCCTGTATTTCTGTGACCAGTTAGGGATTTGAAAAGTTGAAAAAATTTGAATTCATGTAGTCCTTGAATTCTGTAAATTCAATTAATTCCGTGAATTCCATGAATTACGTGAATTCTACGAATTCCTTGAATTGTGTGCGTTCTTTGAATTCCATTAATTCCACGAATTCCTCGAATCCGCGCCGTCAGCTACTACCTCGCTTAAAATATGCTGTTTAAAAAACTGGTAAACAAAATTTTCGGCACATGTAATTTTTTTTACTGGTGCTCACAATTTGTTTTACTGGTAGTATCGGAGCAAACTGCGTCCGAGCCTAAGATTTATTTTACAGAAATGTAAATTCGCTAATCTTTTAGATAGAAGTACGAATTAATAATTTCAGGTTGTAAATCAAAATGAAAACATAAATCTTGAATTTGCCGTGAATATTCGATTTAATCATATATGTTTCTTTAATACGAAAGATTTGGGTTCCAACTAAACAATAAACATTTTATTATGATTATGTTTAAACTCATTCACAAAATTTCCAGCTTATTAGCAACTACTCGAATATGACAGTCATAAAAATAAATGTTATGATAACCAAGAATTGTTGCTCTTTCTTGATTTATTTGGTTTATTCATTAATTTTTTGGAAAAAGTCTATTTATTGTGCTACAAGTGCGGAAAGTAGGTAGTTCTAAATCCAAAAATTTTAGGAAATTTTCAGTAATTTATCGGTAATTTACTATAATTTATCAGGCATTTATGGTAACTTATCAATTCGAATTCGTCCAATCACTATTCACTACTCACAATCAGTCTTTAACCGTCAAATCATAATTGAGTTCGTGATTTCAGAAATCCTGGAAAGTAAACCTGAATCGAAATGCGTAAGTGCGGCAGCGAGGAAAGTCTTTTTATAACTGCTTTTTACAACAGTTCTGGAATTAGTCTCTCCCCGCACTTAATACATGCCTCGAAAATCTAACGTTTCGTGCGAGCATTATAAAAACGTAATTTTTAAGATTGCTTCGAAGTTCAGGTACGCTTTAACCATCCAAATTTAGTAACAGATATACCTTTCTCCCTCATCCGGTTGGACTCAAAACTTTGCTGGATCATTCGTTTCTGTAACCTCGTGGAATCTCACTATCCAGTCTACTACAGAAAAGCGTGAAAGTTCGTGCTAATCTTCGAGTGGACCAACTTTTTCTTTTAGAGTCGAGTCATTTCTTTCCTGTTTTATATGAAGTCTAGAGTAGAGCATTCAGCATACTACTTTGAGTATAAAAATTCATAGTCTATTAATTATAAGTTGTAAGTTTTATAAAATATTTATTAGTTTTAAATTAGATGTCTGCACTGGGCCACGATTTTATAAAACCAATTGTCTTTTTTCAATTCTTCATCTCCTAGGATTAATTGATATAAAATTTTTCCTAACAAAAACTTATAAACAGTAACAACATTTAATCGCCTAGAAACTACAATGAGAGGATATTAATCACTCTATGCTTCAAATAGTCCAAAGTATTGAAAATTTTCATTTGATTGGAGCTTGAATGCATCCATATTCTGGAGAGCTGAACAATGCATAATTCCTGAACGTAAATTCTATTTCGGCTTCCAGCACTGTCTAAATTCCTTGTAGTAACATAATCTCACCTCCTAGTACGTAAAAAACTCAGTCACTCGCACTCCACATATTTTCCTCTAAATTGCAAAGAAAATCCAAAAAATTTAAGTTTAACTTTCGAATGGAGACCAGGGTACCCAGTTACTAACTTGATGAGACTCAAGGCAGAAGGCAGAAGGCCTTTAAAAATGACATCAATGACTTTTAGTTACATACAATTTTTTACGGTTGTTGTAAAAAATTGAAAAACAGTACTTTGTGCCTATAGTTTTGAAAAAAATAGAACTGAGAGAATGATTATTTAAAATTAGAAGAATTTAAACTTGAATTATCTATGATTCGCATAAATTGAATGAATAAATTTTTCCATTTCCCAATAGAAAACTTTTTTTTCAGCAGAATCGGCTTCACGTTTTTGACCTTATATTTAATTATAATAACTAATTATAATGGTTATCATGAATTATAATAAAATTGTACTCGCCGGTGACGTAAAGACAAATAATGCTAACAAAAATTGAGCTCGTTATTCGAAATTGATAGTGTTCTCCGCCGGGTTATCTCTTTTTATTCTTATTATCATAACGTTGCACCATAACTCTTTTCGGACAAGTGTGACTCAATCAGCGACAAAGAGAGTAATAATAAATCTCTCTAGTAATCACCCTATGTGATGAGCCTCACAACGTCATTATGTAAAGCTCCGCACTCAGTGGCGGATTTGCACATTTGCTGCTAGTAGGCTATTTAAATTTTGCTGTCACTACCGAGCTTCACAATTCGATAGCCTAGTTCACAATCATATTAATTAAAACTTTTTTGGCAATGAAATTGTAACGTTGTGATTTGTGCACTGACGATCGTCCTAATCTCATCACCTTTTTTCCGTAATTAATATGATTGTGAACGAGGGGATCATTTGGTCAGATCGTGGATTATTTATAGAATTCAACGATTTACTTCAGATTGCACCAGAAATAATTTTTGGGTTTATTTTTAAGCTAATAAAATTTGAATCATTTACTACTCATAAGCGGGATAAGGTATGCTTTAATACTACTTACACAATAATTTACATTCCGTAAACGTAATAAAAATTTTTTGTATTGCATTTAGCCACAGTTTAAAAACATTATATCCAATTATTTGGTAATAATCCGGCTGAAGATGACTATAAAATTCAATTAAGATATGAAAATTCTACCAAATCTTTGCACGATTTTCTATTCGCGAAATCATCAATTCTATCGTCAACAATTTGTCGCTGGTATACATATAGACAAGCAAAGTGCTATAGCCAAGTTTGGAAAACGTTTTGCAAATTTTGTTTCTGCAGGAACAAAGATAGACTTTTTAATTATTCAGAATCTGGTTTTAACTAAATTCTTTCAGAAGAAAGACTGAATTGAAAATTTAAGCATTCTTAAATTAAGTCATTCTCTAAATCATTAGAATATATTTCTTTGCTGATATAGGCTTTTTCGGCAAGAATTGATAATAAAAATTCACTTATTTTTGTAATTCTTTATTCTTCTTTATCAAAATTTTCTCGGTCAGATACGAAAAACTTTCGAAGGTATTCGTAAAAATCGGCAGCAGTGGTCAACTCTATGGTAGATGCCTGAATTTCAAAATTCACTTTTTTATTCTTTCCAAAAAACATTCCGCACATCAACCATTACAGCTGTTTCCAGTTTTTTGAAATTTAAAATTATTCCCGTCACTTCTCTTCACGTTACAGGCTTTTCGGCGCAATCATCCTTGATTGATTCCAAAGTTTTAAGGACTTCGTGCCAAGAATCTCTCAAACTTCTACATGTGTCCACTCTACCTGACCAACGTGTCACATTTATTCTCTTTAGCGTTTTCACTTTACCGACATCAGTCGTTAATTTGTTTCGGCAATGTGTCGAACTCACAAAAAAAACGTAAATTGATTGAAGCAGCATGGAAAAGCGACAAGCCTCTGTGCAATATTCAGCAGCCGCTGTTGCCAATAAATGTAAAGAGTGGGCAGAACAAGGAACAGAAAACGTTTCTTCAGCTTTATGTCACACTGAGGGCGAAAACTTGAGAAATCTTTCACCCGACTCATTTGTTTCCAAACTTATCTAATGACGAGTGTAAGTTGGTCCACATGTGCTATGTCTGATGTTGAATCGATTATTAGGGCAAAATAATTCCCCTTATTATATCATTTCCAATCTGCTTAAAGACTTTATGACCCATCAAGAGAATAGAGTCATCGCGAACGGTCGTAACTGGCACATCCAGATCCTTTATTCCCAAATCTTTCAATATGACTGACAAAAAAAGGATCAAATTTAGCTAACATTAGCTAATAGTTCCAAAATCATATGTACAATCATTTACATTACGAGGATCACCAAACTATTCATTTTTTCCTCTGAAAGCGAGGTCTCTTGAACACAGTAGATTCACTACAGCAACAACCCTCTTCAGAACGTTTCTCCCATAAGGAATTTCTTCATTAATCTGGACATGCAGTAAACTGTCGAGTCAGCCATCACTCTCACTTCTAACTTTGAACTAAGGATACTAGATTTATTGCGCGCAGAGCTTTCATGCTGAGCTATTTGGTGTCCTGAATTTTTCCAGTTATTGAATCCTTCGTTCTCAAACGGAGTCTTATTCGCCAAAGGACCGAATGTCAAACAAGGCCCGCAATATACAGATCTTTTACTTTCAGAATTAATCAGAGAATTTCGGTCATTCACTTAATTATTTTTTCTTTAGAAGATACTCACTGGTAAGGAACGACACTGATCAGCATTTATTTTTTCAATTTTAGAGAAGTCACAAGACTTGTTTTGATCGTAGCCGTACCTTGCGAGAATCTCTTTTGAGGTATCGTCAATTTCCTATAAAGCTTGACCTTTGTTTATATTTACTGTTGTTTGCACTTAGTTATTACTTGACGTTTGATTCTGAGACGCATCTTCAATTATTGTACTTATTGATGATTCCTCTACTTCCTCTTCGACAAGAACATTAATATCCGTTTTTTCTAAATTAGGTTGTTCAATAGATGACTGCTGTTGTTAATCCGCAGAGTTCAAATCCGCTTTATCTTTCCCATATTGCCTTGTGTCAGTGCATGTTGATAAAGTTCCTGATCTTTCAACACTGCTTCCAGTTCCACTTTAAACAAAACTGTAAATTTTTATCCTTTACCGATAATCTGTTCTTCTTCTTTTTTTAATTTTGGCCTTCTTTTTATACTCAGCTTCACTAATTTGCTTTCTCCCATCACTTATTCTAATAATTTTTTATCCAAGAACTGAAATACAAAAGATTATGTTATTGGGAGTTTAAATCGGTTCAGCCGTTCTCAAGTGATGCTCTTAACAGGAAACAAAATTTCATTTTTATTAATATAGATGAAGATGATATAAGAAAAAAAATGGATTTTCTTTGCGTAGTTTCCGAATGTAGCACTTTGAAAAACTAAATTAATATGTATTAGAAATCGCAGGACGCAGTCAACCGAGGCGGCTTTTCTTTTGCTTTTAAAATATCGTTTATATGATGATCAACAAACAAATACAAACTCTCTAGCTTACATTAATATAGCAGTTTGCCGCTCGATAGGAAGCGCCACCGAATTTACATAAACGGCTGCACTCACATTCATTATTGCCGAGAATAAGCCTGGCACTTACGGTAGTGTTTCTATTGCTGGTTTCGAAAGGCTTCCCACTGGAAGTTGGGTCTCCTTATTATTCTGAATTAAGCGCTCATTTATTACAACAATAAGCAGTTAAATAAATTCAAAAAAGTATTGAAAGATTTCATTTGATAAATATTGAAAAATCTAAATCCAATATCTTAACCTAAATCATAAATGACTGTTATAAATGATAAATAAGTTTCTAGCAACTGATCTACATAGAAATTTATCATTTTAAATTAACCGGCAAAAATTATTATTTTTTTTGCCAAGGCGAGCGCCCCGTCGCATTCCAATTGGTGAATTAAAGAAGGAACTCAGACAACAGCCCAGCTGGCAATACAACCATGTGTAGTATCAGCTATATTTGTACTCTATTTAAAAAATATATATATATATATGGCTGCCAAAAGAGCAGCAAATCTCATCCAACTGACTGCCGAAATAAATTCATTTTGCCGAAAATTTAAATTCATAGATCAGGAAATTTTTTAAATATATTCGTCAATTATTTATCATTGTATTAAATAAAATGTTATCTCAAATTTACGTTCATTGTGAAAATTAGACACGGCTTGACACGACGAAATTGCTTAAGGTGGCAAAAACTTTCGCCCCAAAATTGCCGCCCCTAAAATCTGTCGCTCTAGTCTCCAGCCTACTCAGACTGCTGGCAAACCCACTACTGTCCCTACTGGAACCAATCAGTATTCAAAGTATTTTGTCTATAGCTCCCTATAATAACACTGACCACATCAATCATTTTAGTACATTGATTGATTTGTTTATTGTCGAGGGTCTAGACAACGTGATTTCTTATACTTAGCATTCAAACTCATTTCTCCTTAACCATAATACTGGATTTCTTGAGCACCTCTCTACTTATGTCTGGAAAATAATTTTTACTAGATAGCATATAAATAGAAAGGTGACTTTTCTAACTACACTTTTATCTTCAGCCTTTGAAAAGTTTGCGCCTCCCGACCAAAGCAAAGAAGAAGTTCACTACTCGGATTACTACATATATACGAGGGTGGATTGATAAGTTTCCGGCCTGACCAAGAAAAACAACGTTTTTAAGAATTTTTTTTTTTTATTTCTCAACATAATCTCCTCCAAG
>NC_046657.1:120732482-120736364 GCF_010883055.1 Belonocnema kinseyi | reverse complement strand
AAGCTATCTAAGGATGGTACTATAGAACGCCACCTCAAGGTAGGCCTAGTGGCGCCATCTCTTGGTCAGGCCGGAAACTTATCAATCCACCCTCGTAAAAGAGTTGAAGAAAGAAAGAGAGAGAAAACGTAGATTGGCTAATAGAAGAGAAAATAGTATTATTCAAGCCTAATTTTGCAAATTGAGAAGCCTAGTCTAAAGCAAAATAAGAGGTTCATTCAATCAATATAATTACAACTCTGTCGAATACAGAAATGAAAATGAAAATGTCTGCCTTATCTTAAGACAACTTGGACTTATTCCCTCAAAACACTTAGATCCTGATAACAATTTCTCCCCTGGAGACCTTTAACAGTTTTCGCCATGAAATCCACACTCCTTGCAAACAACACTCCTTCCTCATCCTCAGCTTCCTCTACTTTTGACAATAATAAATGATTAGTTTCTGACGTATCGCATGAAACCCTAATTAAAAACTGTAGGAGGTAAAGTCAAATATCCAAGATTCTGATGGTATTTCATTCAAAATGATTTCCCTAGCTAAACTATTATTAATAATCTATAATATTAATATAATCTATAACGCATCTCTACAGGTAGAAATATTTCATCTTACCTGGAAAAAGACGATGATTCGCCCTGTTCCTAAAATATCTAACCCTACCTTTCCCTAATACTTTTATCCGATATCCATCCTCTGTGCCTTCTTTAAATATTTCGAACACATTGTCCCTCAGCAACTTATTGCTCACATTGAAACTTAACTACTTAATTGACACAATGCAATATGTGCTCCTTACAAGGCATAGTACAATACAGCTTCACTCAAAGTAACTTCTGATCTTAAACTAGCACCTGATAGTAGCAAAACTACGGTTGTTGTTCTTTTTGACTTCTCTAAAGCGTTTGATACAGTTAACCATAATCTACTATTGACTAAGTTTAAATCAATTTCCCTCTTAAATATGGGTGTTAAATGGTTTGTATCTCATCTTAGTAATGTTCTAAAAGAGTAAAAATCAGCAACTGTGAGGGTTCTAATTAAAAGGTAGTGAAGAGTGGTGTCCCACAAGGTTCCACACTTGCACCCACTCTATTTGATATTAATGCATCTAAACTTGGTAGCGAACTTCGACGCTGCAACTATCACAAATATGCTGACGACTGCAAAAATTACCTTTCCTTCCTATTGCTACTCTTAAGAACTTACTTTAAAAGATATAGGCGGATATCGATCTGGTGATGCAATAGGCGTTGAAGAACCCCCTCACTCTTTACCTTGCTGAAACTAAGTCAATAATCATAGGACCTTCTTCCTTTCATTTACTTGCAACATTTCCAACCTTACCTCCACTCTTGATCGATGGGCATCTCATCCTCTTTGTGGAATCTGTTAAAAATGTAGGTTATATTCCTAATAGTTCTCTTACTTTGAATGAACTTGTTAAAAGCTTTACCTTCCCTTCCTTTCAATACCGCTTTGAGGTATACAGGGTGTCCAAAAAATCTAAAAAGGTAAAATAATATTCAAATAGATCACGGTCATTCTTGAAGTAACTTCTAACGAGAAATCCAATAGTGTCCTTCATTTTGACCTTGATCTTCACCTTGAATGTCCTTTCAGGTTTAAATTGAAGGTCACGATTGGATTTCTCGTTGAAAGTTACTCCAAGAATGACCTTGACCTGAAGAAATACAGAGTCATCCCGTAAACTCAAGGCGAGCCTTACTTAAGTTGAAATTACCTTCAGCAGTCCTGCAAAGTCACACCTGAGAGTACATATTTAAATTAAAATTTTCCGCTCTTTCGATTGGCGATGTCAAAAATAGGGGTTTCCACTTCAAAACATAAATTTGACCTTGAAATGGCCTCTAAGGTCAAGTCAAGGTCAAATTGAAGACTATTCGATTTCTCGTTAAAAGTTGCTTCGAGAATTTGATTCAACCATTTGAACAATATTTTATCTGGACATTTATTTAGGTGTTTCTAGACTTTTTTGGACACCCTGTATGACGATATTACTGATAAGCTGAGTATCAAGTTTGAGTTACGAAGCTGCGCACTATCTTTTTAACCTCGTACATTTTATTGGCAAGGATTAATCGATACATCCTGAAATCCGTAAAAGGAAAACAGTACACAAAATGTAGCCATACCGTACGTGTAGAATGCAAAGGTCTTCTATTATTCGGGGTGCTCGTGCTTAGAACAAACTACCTATAACACTCAGAAATGCACCTGCATAATATCCCTTCAGAAAACTCCTTTTTAGTTACTTATGTATAACTTAAAATCGTACTTTCGAAACTACACATTTGTAATACTTAAATCCTTGAGTTGAAAACATATATTAGCGAGCACATGAATGTATAAACTTTTAAGTAATAATATTCACGTATGTATATTTAAAGTATTGCTGTTAATAGACCACATCTAATTATGTGCATTATAGTTTTTTTCTTGACTCTTGTTAAATACCTCTTTTAATTTCAATCGTCAAATAGATCGCCGACAGTTTCACATTTCAATTGTAATATGAATCATCTGTTCCATATATGCTTATTTAGCCCTAGGAACTTTTTATAAATAAATACAAACGCAAATAATTTTTAGTAAATAACTTTTGTTTTATGATCAGAATCGACTTGCGATCTCTTCTAAATCATCTTCTGCTATGACTATTATTCTTTCAAATAACCAATGTATATTATTAAAGTAAATTGACTAAAGAAATGTAATTATTCGGTATTTTTCAGTACATAAATATCGTTTCCTTAGCAATATCAAGTAGACATTTTTACCCAAAGCACTATGCATAAGAATTGAATTTTTTGGACAAATCAAGCCACAGGTCAGAACTTTAGTCCTATTTATAAATTTAAACATAATTAAATCTTGATAGATTCCACAATGATCCTTTGAGGCCGTTTCAAAAGGTTTTTCCTCTTACATATTACTCCATACATTTCTCCCATAATAACGCTAATACTTCGTAGTGTTCCATAATAAAGAAAGAATCACGTACTTGAAAAATTACGATTGAATTTTCCAAACGGCCTCGAGAGGTCACTATGGAATCTATCAATCCTTAATTTAAGAAATGTATAAATGAGACTAAAGTTGTGACCTGTAGACTGACTTATCCAAGAAATCAAATTCTTATTCTCGGTGCTACGGTGAGAGACTTATAACTAATTGCATAATAATACATTTGCTTATTTTTATGTGAATTTATTATATCATTGTTTCTGATTTCGTTCTGGAAGAAACGAGTATGAAAGAATTTTCACAAAAGTACAGCGTGAACGAAGATTCTACCCTCTATTACCGAAAAATTGCGCTTAATTATTTATTATGTAGAATTCCTTATTTATTACCCGCAATATGCAGGTAATAGCGACTAAAATTTTCATTCATGCTGTACATTTGTCAAATTTCTTTCATATTCGATTTTTCTTGAACGAAATCAGAAAAAATAATGTAGTCAATTTATACAAATAATATGTACTTAGAGAAAATTTACTTTTAGCGATCACTAAATATGTATTTTTTTAATTTTTGCACAAAACAGTTGTTATTTTCTTATCAAAAGGTATAATTTGTGGATTAAAAAACTCTAAAAACATAAATAAAACTTGAAAACGGTACCCTTTTCACAAGTTATTAAATCTAAAACTTTATTTGTATATGAGATTTAAAAAAAATTATTTTATCAGGAATAATTTTGTGCAACATAAGCATGAAAAAGGTTCAGAATTAAAAAACAGACATCCAAACTACCTTACTTCTCATTAGAGATAAAAATAAGCAATGAAAAAATAGAGAGAAAACGGGATCAAGTCAACGAAAGCAAACCTCTCCTTTTTATGTACTAGTAGGGA
>NC_046657.1:120717138-120732382 GCF_010883055.1 Belonocnema kinseyi | reverse complement strand
TTTATCTAAATAATTTAAAATCTTTCAATCGAAAATAATATCATACTTTTAATTCAGAATTCTTTTATATTGAAAAATATATAAATGTCAAATCACTCAATATCCTAAATAATAAAAATTGCTAATATCTCAACTATAATAGATTCGATAATTAAGGCTTTGAATATTTTTGAAATTGCTGTTATCCTTTTGAAGAACATTGTAACATAAAAAACACCTTTCTTTTTACAATTTCTGATGTAGAGATTTTCAATTGTTTTATCGTGTATAGATGCGATATTTTGATTTGCATCTATCTCAACAACTAAAAGGGTAAAAAGAAAATACTAAATGCAAAAACATTACAAAAGACGTACAAGTGCTAGCAAAAAGAAACATTGAAAAATTAAAATATCGGGGGAATTATACTGAATTTTTATTTGTCCCTAGGTGGGCAACCAAGAAGATACAAACGAAAATATTAAATATCCAAATAGGGCAAACGACACACAAACAGTAGCAGAAAGAAAATCTGCAAAATTTAAATTTCGGGGGGATGACATGAACTTCTTATTCACCCCTGGCTAGAAAACCAAGCGGTTACAACGAAAGTATTAAATTTACGAACAGTACAAACAACGTACGAACGTATGGAAGAAGGATTGAAAAATTTTAATTTCGCAGGGATCCGTGAAGCTAGCCCCCCGATATCAATGTTGCTGCTAATTTGGTAACCAGGAGGATACTCAGGAGGGTTCTCATTTCGAACGAGACTGGACAAATCTACCTTCATTTGTTTCATTTTTGTCTACAATTATTTCCGCTTAGGCTCTAATAAAGAAATTTAAATTCATGTCGAGATAAATGACAATAAATATTTTCACTAGCACAACCAAACTCTTTAAAAGCCAAAACATTTACATACTTTTGCATTATAAAAAGCAGTTATTTTATTTATTTGTTTTTTGTTTGCTACAATAGTTTTACACACCCGCGTTTCAGTATCAACCTTCCTTATAGTACTATAAGGCGATTCCACTTTGGCCATTCCCTGTCCCTCTGTTATCCTCTTCGCCATTCCACGCTTTTGATCGTAAAATTCAAGTGTTCTTCAAGACCGAACTTAGTTTGCAAACGAAAGTATTTTCGTTACTCACAAAAAAGCGAATAGCTTTTATTGAGCAGGTATATAGAAACAGACACAATAAAAAGTTAGAAAATAAACAAAAGAAAATTGTACCTCTTTTATTGTCTATTTATCTACGTACTTAAATCGATTTTCTTCGCAGCACCTGACATTAGAATTACAGACGACTTCAATCATGAGCTACGAGATCGTTATTACAAAACCGGAAGTGGCATTGAGCTCGTGTGCATTGCTCGCTCTTCGCAGTCCGGCTCAAGAGTGCCGCATCCCGCGTGGAAGAAAAACGGCGATACGTTGCCAGATCATGTTAATATCCAGCACAATAACGGGTGAGCATATTATATATTGTTAAAACAATTTAGCGATTAGTCAACTTTAGAAATATTGTGACAAGCATTGCACTTTGAAAAAAAGGATAAATTAATAAGAAAACATATCGACATATTTCATTCACTGCGATGTGAAAATATAAATAAGCTATTGTAATGGTCTAGAGAATAATAGACCTTTTCTTTGTGTAAGTCCCTGAACTGTGAGACAGGACTTTTTCATAGATCATTGATCTTTACTGCTAAGAGGTAGGAAGCAGTTTATTTTCTAAACCTTTCTGATGGGTCTTATTTTAAGAGCAGTAGTTTTGATTCTATAATCCATATCCCTATCCCCTAATATATGAGCAGCGGAATAATGTACCGTTGGAGATACAATATTCAATCCGTTTAGTATACATTCGTCTTTGCTTACAATTTTCGTTGGATCCTGAATTTTTATTTTATCGTTTACCGATTCACACAGCACATCAACATCAATTGGCTCATGGGGGATCAAAATATATTCATTCGTTAGCTGCATAAAAGCAATGTCAATTATTTTAAAGGGAGAATATTCACATTTGACAACTGTCGGTCGGTACGTATGTTCCGTGTCCTTGTCCCATTAGTAGGTATTCGTAGTCTGGAATTATTTCCAGGAAGACCAAACGGATTTGTTCAGGAATAAGTATTAAATGTTTAATTTCGTAAGTATCTGTTTCTGGGATAGAACTACATAAAGTAGACAAACATGTAGTTTCAAATAACCACGTTAATTTTTAAGATGTCGATAATATGATAATATGATAATAATATTCCACTTTTTCCATCATTTATTGCATCTGATAATAAGTTAATATCTTTACTAAACTCATCGACTATCATTATGCAGACCGTCATTTGATTTGAAATAAAAATACTTTGGGCGTTTTTGTTAATTGTGTTCGCCAGCTGGTTTAGACGGCTGTTTCCTGACTATGCAATTCGAGAGTCTTAAAATCATTAGTTGCTAAGTTTAAAATGAGGTTAATGATTCTAATTTGATTGGATATGCTTTGTGACAATATGTTTTGATTGCTAAACAATTCATAAAGTTACTTATTAATGCAAGTTATATGCTGTGAAATAAGAGTTGAAAAAAATGTTTTTGAAATATCTCCTACAAAGTTGAAAAATCCTCTCCCAACATGGGTGGATCGCTGTTCTACTTCGATGGCCGCAGACTTTCTGCTGCTATGCGATTGAACCGGGCGAGGCTCGATGATGCGTTGCTTTCAGAGGCTTAACGCTTAGTTTAGCAGGCTCCCTCTGGGATGGGAAGATCGCTAGATCTTTTACCAAGATTCCGAAGATGCTTTGAGAGTTTTGGCTTCTGGTGGTTGTTGCCCGGACTGCAAACATAATCCGTGGAGTCCTGATTCAAGTCGAAGATCCTCGTTGTTTGAAATGGCTGCGGGTGTTCCGTAGATACTTTTCCCCCAGGATATCGTGAACGGGATCCTGGCAGAATCGCTAAATTTATAATGTTCTGGAGCGTAATAGACTTTTTCTTTGTATAAATACCTGAAATGTGAGGTAGGACTTCTTTTTTAATTATTGATCTTTACTGCTAAGAGGTAGGAAGCATACTAACTCCCTACACAAGAGATGCGTTAAACAACCTTGTTACGCTAAGTCTTTGTTTTCGCGGAGGAAAGGCAATACTTTATAATATTATATTTGACGCTGCAGTAAAAATAACACGCTGTAACTTTGATAAATTATACAAGGTCGAGAAGCGCTTACAATTCAAAGCGAAAATTTCATAGAAATTCGGTATTAAAAGTATATAAAGTTTTAAAAACAAATCATAGACGTAAGTTTAGTTCTGCTGTATTTTTTAGGTCTGACAGAGAATTGGTCACAAGATTGCGCATCGATCTTGCGAAAAAGACTGATAGTGGGGAATACTCGTGTTCTATTGGCCAATTCAGCAGAACAATCGTCAACATTCATGTTCTCAATGGTAAGTAATTTAATTGCAAATTATAGAATAATGGAAATGGATCGTGTTTTTCGGATTAGACGCAGAAAGCGAAGTTTACTTCACTTTTTTTCACTCTTCTTCACTCTTGACTCCGATCAGAGATCTCTTTAATAGTAATCACTTGTAGATAATTAGAGAGTTCTATCTGTATTCTGTTACGAAATTGATTTGTATGACTCTCGTGTTTATCCGATTGCTCTTCTTTTATAGCAGATGTCACAAGTATACATTTTTATTTTATTTTTCTAAAGTAGCCTATAATCCATTGTGCTTAGTAGATATATTGGGAGAGTTGTGATTCAAGATTTCCGCTACTGACATGGTTCTGTTCATTGTCAAAAAGGGTTTACTATTCATGATAAACTGGTAGCACCATCTACGAGCTTTCTGAAAAATCAAAAAAATGGTTTTAGTAATTTTTTAAATAAAATTCGGTAAAGAAAAGTAACGTCATATACTTATGGCATACTCGTAGTACAAAATAAATAGATTATTTAAATCCATTATTTTCTCCACTAATTCTTGTAAATAGGTATCATGTTACACAGTAAGTCCCATTTAATAATAGTTTTGGGGAATGCCTTGAAATGGCCTTGTGACTTAATAGGTACCATGTGCAGAATTTTCGAAAATAAAACCAAAAATCCAGAAACTAAATTTGAAAAATCATAATAAAATGTTCCTATTGCAATATAAAAAAACTGGAATGAATAATATTGCGCAATATACTTGACTGATCCCTTGCTCAATGCGGTCCTTCTAAGGTGAGAGTCGCAATAATATCTCGCCGTGCCCCCTGAGAAACTGCATGGGCCAACAGTTCTAGGAATTAGATAACCCGACCGAAAAACGAATCTAGTTGAAAGAAAAGACCTCATTTACTTCCAAAGAATTAGCTACATCATCTTTTAGATTTATAATATGGTATTCTGATGTTTCTTTTCATTTTTAAATACTGCCCTTATTTATTTATTAATAATTATGTCATCTTTCATGAATTTTATACTTGTATTGCGCAATATCGTGCATAAGTTGTGAAACATTTTCCTGGAAAAAAAGTATTTTATAAACAATGACGTTATTGTCTGAAAATTTATTTTTTTAAAGATTCGCATCATAAATTGATGGTATTAGTTTCACGTGAAAAATTACTGTCGGGAATTTCATCAAATGCCGACGTTTTGAGGCTTCCTGAATCGGAAAATTCAATTTTTACGTCGGTGTCTGTCTGTTGTTGTGGATATCATTGTAGGCTGTAAGCAGTGTAACAATTGAAGACATTATTCGATGAGATGAGTTCGTTAGCCAGCTATTTTTGACAACATTTTAAAAAGAGCATTTTTGTAATAAATAAAAATTACCAGAGTTATAGCGCGTACAAAATTTAAAAGAAAAACGAAAATTAAATATTTAAGCCAAATAACGGAAGGTATGAAAAAAGACCAGAGAATAGAAATGTTTGTTTTCGAACGCCCTATAAGATTATCATAAGAACTTTTTGAATTTTCATGGAAAATTGAAAATTTAAACTTTCACAGCATAAAAAATAATGAAAAATCGTGAATTCAATTTCGAAGTCAAACTATGCGAAATACGACAAATAATGATTTCACACAAATTATGCTCTTAAAAAACATCTATAAATTTTTTATTGGTTACTTTTTGTTCAGACGTGTAGTATTTTATTTTATTCTTAAGGTCTACATTAAAAATAAAAGAAAGAAATTTTTAGACAATGGGCTCATGATATAAAAAAATGAATAGACCAAGGTTTCTCTTCCAAAAATGAGCTAAGATTGAAAAAAGTTGTTTACCCAAAAAATATATTTAAATTCTTTACTTGTATTTATTAGAAAGGACAAGTAAATTTTCTTAAATCGTAGAATAATAAGGTAGAAATTAAAAACTTAAATTTGTGGAAAAAAACGACACAAGTTCCAATAAAATATTTAATAATTATTTATACAGTCTCATCCTGATGAGAAGGTAATGTTTTTATGTAAAAGTGACTTAAGCGGCTTCTATCAAATGCCGCCGTTTTGAGGCCCCCTGTGTTAAAAGAATAGTTTTTACGTCGGTGTCTGTCTGTCGTCGTTGTTGTCGTTGTAGTCTATAAAAACAAAGTTTATATTTGTATTACGCAATACCCTGCATTGGCAGCGAATCGCTTTTCCGTTGCTATTCGACAATATTTTACGACGAAAAAGTGTCATTTTAATAAATATTTACTGAGGGAAAGGGATGAATATTTTGGAAGCTTTGTGTAAATCATGTATTTCAGCGATAAAGAATTTCTCTGTGTGTGCATGTAAATATGTAAATGCAGCTATGAGGCACGCCGTATTCATAGGAGATATGTATGGATCTCTCTAATTTCAAGATATGTAATAACACTTATATCCACAAGCTTAGGGTGCTAGAGAACGCCAACTATCTTCCCTTTCTTTATATGAATTTTGGCACACTCTTTCAATCGAAAGTCCATACGAATCGCTCCTGTGTGCTGCTCGATGACATTAAAAGCACTCTAAAAGTTTCTTTTATCAGAACCATAGATCATTAGGTTATTCATATACAAAACATGATGTCCAGAGAAACCAGGATGTCGAGAGAACCTGCTTATCGTCTGCAAAGACCTAGCATCCTGCCAGCACTTCCTATTGATGGCCGGGATTGATTAACGGAAAGCTTTCGATTCAACCTCCCATAGACTTATCCCCTTTCTGTTGGAAATCCTCAAGGTTCATGCGCATATCTTGGTGTGAATAGAAATATTTGCTTAGGTAAACCAGATTTATTATCTCATCTTAAAAAACATCATTTTGTTTTCTCGAAGGGATTCTTTTCAGGCTATAACTTAGTGAAAGCTTGGCACCTCCCTTATAAGTAAACACCTTTATAAGTACTGTATACCTCTCTTTCTTTTTATTCCCTTTGACTTTGATGTTTTTGTCAGCTGGTACCGAAAAATCAATTTCGAATATGGTTCGTTTCTCCTAATTCAGCAGAACTATATGAGGCCTCAAGTGCAGAATAGGAAATATTTTTGAAAGTATTAAGTTCCAGTATATGCGGAACTGACGGAAATGGCGTTAAATTAAAATGATTTGAGAAAAGAAAACGTTAGCTTATACGACATCGACTGATTCTCTACATTTCTGTGAAATATGCCGTGCATCTTTTTGTGGAGGAGCTGTTCATGGAAGTTGTTTTTCTGTGTTTTCTTAATCTGACCTCCCGAAGTAAGTACTTGAGATTGATAAGATTTAGTGCATCTTGTTCACATTTAATATTAAAGTCAAGACCGAGAGTTTCAGCAGCTTTTTCGATGCTGTATACCGAAATGCTTCTTTGCCCACTAATTCGTGTTTCCTTACCATTTTGAAAAAAGTGTCCTGTCCATTTGCAATTATATGTAATGCACGCAGAATAATTTTGTTGTGAGGACGTTCAAGATATAGTAATTCACGACTACCTGGCCGGGGTTCGATGTAGAGTCTCGGAACAGAAGACTTAAGGTCCATGCTTTTTTCCCGTGCATAACCTTTCGTGTCTGGATATCAAAAGATTCACGCTGGTCCTTTGTCCATGAAACCACTTTAAATGAAAACAGTACTCCCAGGATGTCAAGAATTTTTTTAGATACTTTGTTCCTCGTCGTCAGTGCGGAAGACCACATCTGTTGGATAAGAGGTTTGTATATGTTTTGGACAGTATCCTTTATAGATCTTAAGTCCTGGATGTGGCTCTGTGGTATGCCCAGGTATGTATAGGTGTGTGTAGTTCTAAGGTGTTTTATAGCGCTTCTCTCGACAAACTCAGCATCTTCGGGGATGCTATTCAGTTTTCCTCGCTCCAAATAAACATTGGCACACTTTTCGAACCCAAATTCAATTTCAATCTCCTGACAGTATTCGTTAACAATCCCTAGAGCTAGGTTTAGTTGCTCTTCATTTTTAGGATAGACCTTATGATATCCATGTTAAATACACGAGTGACCTTATGCTTTAGATATTTCAGTTTGCTGCTTAAGTACCATTTGAACTGAAAAAGCGCGACAGATAGTAGCAATAGTGTGAAGCAAAAGAGAAGTGGGCTCATAGTATCACCCTGAAAAATATATCTCTGAAAGGTGACGTTTTTGATTGTTACATGATGTTTTCCAGATGGGATTGTAATTCTGGTTTCCTAAAGCGGCATCAATCTCTCTATGCACCTCCAGACGTGCGGATGAACCTTTTATCTTTCTAAGAGAAAGATTGTAAGTCATGGTAGGTCGATTCGAAAATTTTCATAAAATCCGTCCAAGCCATCTATGAAAAGCGCTGGTAGAATGCTAGGTCTTTGCACACACATCTTTCGATGAGCGCGTTCACCTGTTATCCTGCTATGCCTTTCTTTAATTTGCGTTGTTCGAACATTTCTTGTCACAAAGATCCATTTGTCCGAACAATTCTGTTATTTAGGATAGATGTGAAGATCGTACTCAATGTTTTTATACTTTAAATATGAGGTGACAATACGGGCCAGCTGCTGATTGGTTGTAGAAAACTTCTTTCACAAGAAGATCTTGATATCATCTGTCGTTGGAGCCGAATAGTTATTCTTGGCTCTCAATACTTTTTTTACCTCCTTGGTAGTGACAGATGGGACTTTTTTCAGGTGTTATAAAGGCACTGTACAGCTCCTTGAAGCTATTTATTGTCTTTGAATCTCCTTTTCGTGAAAAAAGTTGGTTTCTTATGACACGCCTTTCTCTTTATAGTCTGGACTTCTCCTAGCGCCAGATAGTACCCGTTTTCTGTTAACCATATGCTGCTTTATGGTCAACAGCTTCGAATTGTTAAGTGCTTAATAACGGATGCGCAGCTCCCGGGCGAACTGTCCAACCTTGGGAGTTAAATTCCTACTAGATGTTATGTGGTCAATCAGACTATGAATGCGGGACGTCTACTATCTTGCCCAGCCTATCTTTTTAGTGAGTTGTTGCATTCGTGTTTTTGTCTTATGATCAGCCGTTGGTTTTGTCTTACGTTTTGCATCTGCCAAAGTTCTCGCTTCATTATACACACCAAAATTGATAGTCCGGTGGTTGGATTCTTTGGAAAAGTCTCCACGAGACTCGTCATCCAGCTTAGCCCAATATGTAGGCTTGAGAGAAACCTGAATTTTGATGTTCTTCTGGGCCCTGAAGAATCACTCTTCTTCTATTAGATGCTTGCTCGCGGTTGGTGTAAGTTTTGGCTTTCTTTTTCTGTTGCCAGCTTATTCTGGATGCGGTTTAGTAGACAATCCGCTCATATAATCCCTTATCAGGAGTTTCTCGGTACGGAATCGCAGTTGTTTATGCGTATTGATATTTGGCTCCTCTAAATACAGGGTAGTCAGCATTGTAGCCCGACCCATTGTTGGGAGCCCTGTGCGTTCAATTGTTCCGAACCGCGCTTACTACATCCACGTTTGGTGTTGACATCGTCGTTCCTACGAGTAGCTACAAAAAAGGGTTTGGAAACCTTTGTGGATATCCGCATGCAAGGATAAGGCTGCATACTCTGAAAGCTCGCCCAGTATCCCAGAGTAACCGTTTTACGTATGTCACCCAGGTGCCATTCATCTTTCGGCACGATTGTTATGCCTTTGTTTAAAGTTTATCCCTTTTGGACCATCCCTAAACAATTGTCGACGACTACTTATGAATCATTGGAACTATAATCAGCAAAAGCCCATGCTCATCTGTGTCAATCTGAATCTGTGCTAATCTGAAAAATTGCACCCGCTTCCAGAAAAATCGCGGTAAAATTTCACCCACAACCACGTCTCACGACGGTGAGATAGGTGGTGACAGCCTGTAACGGAATCAATACGACGATCCGGCAAAAGTTTCGTGCACCCTGAGAACACGGAGCGATCCAAGAACCACCGCCTTCTGCATTTTTCCCGCAAGTGTTTTAGCATATTCTTGACACGCAGGCATGCTTCTTAGGCTAATAACGAGTGAAAGCTTGGCACCTCCGAGAGCGCCGATAATTAGGACGATTAGTTTAAGAAAACATTTCGGGTACAATCGCTGCAACTCCCTTATAAGGTCTCTATGCCTCTCTTTCTTTTCATTCACCTTGACTATGATGTTTTTGTCAGCTGGTGCCGAAAATTCGATAACGAACACGGTTCGGTTCTCTAAGTCAAGAAGAACCATGTCTGGCCTCGAGTGTGCAACAGAAATAATTGTCGAGAATATAAAGTTCTAGTATATGCGACACTATCTATTCTCGACAATAGACTCGATTTCCCTACGAGCGTATAGAGAAGTGATATTAAGGTGAATGCCGCAAAAGGGACAGAAATAGCAATAAAGCACTCTTAGTGCCGCATTCCGCCTTTTGATATAGGTGGGTCCCACATGAGTTGGAATGTCTTGGCTCAAAATGTGGCGACGGTACGTTAAGGTGGAAATGACACCGTCTTGGCATGTCAAAATGAAACCCTCCGGACCAGACTTCAGTCCGGGCGATTTAAGGAAAGCAAACGTTAGCTCACACGACATTGACTGATCCTCCACATTTCTGGTGAAGATACCGTGCATCCTCTTATCGAGGAGCTGTTTACGAAAGTTTTTCTCTTGTACTTTCTTAATCCGGGCTTTCAGGAGCGAGTACTCGAGATAGATAAGATTTGATGCATTTTGCTCACCCCTAATACTGAAGTTAAGTCCAAGTGTTTCAGCAGCCTCCTCCGCTGCTTTGTACAGAAACGCTCCTTTGCCCACTTCTTCCTGATTCCTGAACATTTTAAGAAGAGGGTCTCTTCCATTTGCGACTCTATTTGCTGTACCCAGAATAATCCTGTTGTGCAGACATTTAAGACTCAATATGCCGCGACCACCTTGACGGCGTGCAATGTACGGTCGTGGAACAGCATACTTAAGATGCATGCTTTTGTGCATGTGCATAACCTTTCTTGTCCCAATATCAAGGGACCGGAGCTCGTTCTTCGTCCATGGAACTACTCCAAATGAATAGAGTATTACCGTGACGGCAAGCATGTTCATTGCAGATACTTTGTTCCTCGTCGACAGTTCAGAAGACCAAATTTTCTGGATGAGACGTTTGTATCTGCTTCGGAGAGTATCCTTTGTAGCTATAACATCCTGAATGCAGTTCTGTGGCACGCCCAGGTTTGCATAAGTCTCTACAGTGCAAAGGTGTCGTATAGCGCTTCCATCAACGAGCTCAAGATCTTCAGGGATGCAATCAAGTTTTCCTCGCTTCAAATAAATCTTGGCGCATTTGTCTAATTTAAATTCCATTTCAATTTCCTTAGTATATCGTTCAACAATCCTTAGAGCTAGATGTAGTTGCTCTTTGTTTTTAGCATAGATCTTAAGATCGTCCATCTAAAATACATGAGTGACAGTGACAGGCAATAATGTAAGGCAAAAGAGGAGTGGGCTTATGGCTTCGTCCTGAAAGACCCCTCTCTGAAAGGTGACCTTGCTAGTTTTCACACGATTTTTTCCAGATAAGATAAGATCCAGATAAGATAAGATAATAAGTCCATGGGAGGTCGAACCGAAAGCTTTCCGATAATCAATCCAGGCCATCGATAGGTCACGCTGGTAGAATGCTGCATCTTTGCAGACTCATCTATCGATGATCAGGTTCTCCCGACATCCCGCTACGCCTTTCTTTGAGCCTTGTTGTTCATACATTTCTAGCCACACAGGTTCACTTTCCCGAACAATCCTATCATTACGGATAGCTGTGAATATCTTATACAGTGTGTTCAGACAAGTGAGTGGCCTGTAATTCTTCGGGTCACCTAAGTTGCCTATTTTCGGCAGGAGTATTGTGCGCCCTTCTGGCAACCACTCCGGAATCGGCTCTTCCGACTTCAAATATGAGGTGAAAATATGGGCCAAATGCTGATGAATTGAAGAAAACTTCTTCCACCAGAAGGTTTTGATACAATCTGGTCCCGTTGCGGAGTAGTTCTTCATCCCTCTTAACACTTTTCTCACCTCCTCGGTAGTAATGAGCGGGCATTTTTATTAGATTTTATGAGGGCAACACATAACTCCTTGAAGCTATTTATATTTTCTGAGTCTTCGTCCAGTCTATGCTGCACTTCGTAGACTTCTCTCCAAAATACTTCGACCTCCTCTGGTTTGGGTGGGTGTTCGACAGTAACCAGAGGGTCTTGGAAGAGTCGAGATGGGTCAGAGAGAAACTGTTGATTTTCTCTAACCCACCTCTCCCTCCGCTCTAGACTTCTCTTAGCGTCAGATAGTATCCGTATTCTCTCAACAATATTCTGCCTGGTGGTCAGCAGCTTTGACTTGTTATGTGTATGATAACGGGTCCGGAGTTCGCGCGCGAACTTGCAAACATTAGCGGTAAAATTCCTGCCAGATGTAATGTAGTCAATCACACATTGAATTCGGGACGCGTACTGTCTTGCCCAGCCTATCTTTATGGCAAGTTGGTGTATTCATTGGCTCCCCCAGCTCTAGAGTGGTCGGCATTGTTTTCCGGCCCATTGTCGGGAGCGCTACGCATTCTGTTGTTTTGAACCGCACTTACTACAACTATTTTGGTGTTGTTATTGTTGTTCCCGCGAGAAGCTAGGGAAAGGGGTTCTTCTGTCCTTGTATAGCCCCGCATGCAAGGATAAGGCTGCGAACTCTGAGAGGTCGCCTAAAATCCCAGAGTGACCGTTCTAGACACCTGACCCAGGTGCCATTCAGCTTTCGGCACGGTTTTCACACCTCCGCTTGGGGGTTAATTCCTCCGGGACCCCTTCGGACAATTGTCCGCGACATCTATTTATTTTTGTAACCATATTCAGCAGAAACCCTTGGTACTGGACCCTTTATTCGCAACCCGAGGACGCGTTTAGTGGCTTTGATCGGTCCATCGCTCGAATGTCGAAAAACGAACTTCGACGAGGGGTGTCGTCGATTCGAATTTTTCAATTCGATCGGCCCATCGCTCGAATTTCCAAAACCGAACTTCGACGCCTGCTATCGTCGGTTTGAATTTTTCCATTCGATCGGATCCTCGCATGAATGTCGAAAACCGAACTTCGACGCGTGCTTTCGTCGGATCGCACTTTACGATTCGATTGGCCCGTCAATCGAATGCCGAAAATCCAACATTCGATCCGTGCTACGGTGTTTCAGTGATTCACTTTTTCACATACTTTCTTTCAATTAGGTGAGCACAGTTCATCAATAGACCGAAAGCAGTCGGTAGTTCCCATTAATAAATTGATCAACTATAAAAAGATGAAAACAGATTACAGAATTTTAAAACATAATTTCTCTTTTATTGAATACCGTTTTCAATTCGAAAAAACGTATATGTATACAAAATAAAGAATTTTTAATTTTTAATAAATATTCTCCAAATTCTTGTACATATTATTTACACAAGTGTCAATCTTAACACATGCATAACCTTTAACTGTAGATTTTCAAATTTAAAAACTCTGTACTTTAAAGATTTAACATTTCTACGATTTTGAAGAGTTAAAATTAAAAATGGTTGGATTAAAAAAATGTTAAATTTAAAATAAATTAATTTTTAATATACACATCTAAGAGGTATGTAATTTTGAACGTTTTTTTTTAAATCGTTCAATCTTGAATGCTTGAACTTAAAAATTATTCAATTTTAACCATTTTTAATATTTCAAATCGAATATTCATTAATTTTATGTGTTGATTGAAAATAAATTAATTGTTAACAGTAAATCTGCTATATTTTATGTGTAAAATAAACAATGATATAATTTTGAGTGATTTTACATTCTCATCTTAAAGAGAAGGTATTAGTTTAATGTAAAATTTGACTTGGTTGGTTTTCATTGAATCTTCACGTTTAAAGGCCCCCTGTGTCAGAAAAAACAATTTCTACATAGGCGTCTGTTTGTTTATTTGTTTGTCTGCAGTTTGTTGGAAAGTTGAAAATCCAAACTTGAAACTTGTAAGCTACGAATTGTTTGGTAATCATTTCATTATAGGATGTAATGCCATAAAAAATTAAACTACAAATAAACAAATTTGACCTTTGATTCTGAAAGTCCTATACAAAAATATGGGAGAAGTACAATAAACAATCACGTAGCTCGATGTAAATATATTACGCAATAGAAAAAGACTACTGGCAGCATCGCGTCGGCCCAATACTTACCGCTAGTACTGGCGAAGTGCTGGCAGATCCTTGGGATAATAACTATGTTCGGTACTGGCTTTCACGACTGCGCCAATGCTGTCAGACAGTTCTGGCAGTCTGTGCTGGCGCCGTACTACACATGAAGATTAGACAGAGTTAAGCCGACACTCGTTTAAACTCATAACAAGAAGAGGCGTGCATAAGATGTGGGAACTATAATATCACTTAAAGGGTAGATTTAATTTATTTTTCGTATGCATTTCTATAGTCATTACGAAAGTAGCATTTTGAATTTATATCAAGGGATCAAAAGTACAGAAAATCATCGATCATCCAAATTAAAGCAAAATCGACATTCAGTTGAGTTGTAAGAAATTTTAGCCTCACAGATTCATTATGAGAATTTAGGGGAAATTCCTTATTCAGAGCCTGATTTTTTCTCATCTGGAGCAACGTGAAGTGTTTTCTTCAAACTGTCAGGCACCTGTCAAGATGATTTTTTCGGGCGTCATTTGGGTCAAATAGATGTTGATAGGCAGATATGCTACAATAATAATTACCTAGCTTTTAATTTCCTCCCGTTTACCAGTGAGTATCAGTCAATTGAAATATAAATTATACTCTACATAGTCCTATTTCTAATTCTTACGTTATTCAAAATCGACATCACATTCAAACCACTAAAGCCGGGATGTAAAAACTGAGTAGTGACCCTCTGCATCGAAATTGATGCCTGGGCCCGTTGGAAGAATTTTCCTCTAGACTTTGTGCATTTAACGAAGTGAAGTTTCAATGATGCTACATTCAAATAAAATATGTTGTTATATGAATCTAACATGATAAGAATTTAAGATTTTATTTAAAATTAAAGATAAAGGACTTCCTATACGTCGAAAAATCTTCAAGCGGAAATAATACTAAAAATCTTTACATTTAAATGATAGAAAATATCTCAAGCAAGGATTGATATATTCCTTCTGCGCAAATTGGTTGCAAGCAGAGATAGCTGCGTGACATGGTTTGAAAGCAAACGTTTTCTCTTTGGAGTAACAATATTACCAGTAATTAAAAATAATCTTTCGCTTTGCACTGATGAGGCTTGTACAGCCAAGTATCGAGTCGTTGCTTTCGCTTCGAGTGGAATTCTTTCTTTACTTCTTTTCCACCACTTGTGTTCTCTCTAGCAGGGCAACCTAGAGGATAACAATAAAAAATATCAACTGTGGAAACAGCAAAAACAGCTTATAAACGTTAGCAAAAAGAAAAATTTTAAAATTTAAATTTCGGAGGGATGGCACTAAATTCGCATTTTACCCTAGTCGGGCAACCAAGAGGGAACAAACGTTAATATAAAATGTGATCGAATCGAAAAATTCGAATCGACGATAGTACGCGTCGAAGTTCGGTTTTGGAAATTCGAGCGACGGGCAGATCGAATTGAAAAATTCGAACCGAGACAGCGCTCATCTTAGTTCGTTTTTCGACATTCGAGCGACAGGCCAATCGAATCGAAAAATTCGAACCAAAAGTGGCACGGATCGAATTCGGTTTTTCGACAATCAAAGCGCGAACAATGTCAGTTCAAATTCAGATTGAATTTTTTTGTACA
>NC_046657.1:120714346-120717038 GCF_010883055.1 Belonocnema kinseyi | reverse complement strand
AAGCCACCGAACGCGTCCTCGGGTTGCGGATAGAGGGTCCCTGTACCAAGGGTTTCTGCTGAATATGGTTACAAAAATAAATAGGCAGTTGCGGACAATTGTTCAGGGGCAGATACAAACGTCTCATCCGACAGATTTGGTCTTCCGAACTATCGGCGAGGAACAAAGTATCTGCAACGAACATGCTTGCCGTCCCGGTACTACTCTATTCATTTGGAGTAGTTCCATGGACGAAGCACGAGCTTAGATCTCTTGATATCGGGACAAGAAAGGTTATGCACATGAACAAAATTATGCATCTTAAGTCTTTAATCTTAAATCCGCGACTGTACATCTCACGCCGTCAAGGGGGTCGCGGAATATTGAGTCTTGAATGTCTTTACAACAGGATTATTCTGGGTACAGCACATAGAGTTGCAAATGGAAGAGACCCTCTTCTTAAAATGGTCAGGAATCACGAAGAAGTGGGCAAAGGAGCATTTCTGTACAAAGCAGCGGAGGAGACTGCTCAAACACTCGGACTTGACTTCAGTATTAGGGGTGAGCAAAATGCATCAAATCTTATCTATCTCGAGTACTCACTCCTGAAAACCCGGATGAAGAAAGCACAAGAGAAAAACTTTCGTGAACAGCTCCTCGATAAGAGGATGCACGGTATCTTCCACATAAGTGTGAAGGATCAGTCAATGTCAGTGCTTTATTACCATCTCTGTCACTCCTACGGCATTCACCTTAATGTCGCTCCTCTAAATGCTCCTAGGGAAATTGAGTCAATTGTCGAGAACGGGAAGTGCCGCATATACTGGAGTTTATATTCTCGACAATTGTTTCTGTTGCTCACTCGAGGCCTGACATGGTTCTTCTTGACTTCGAGAAGCGAACCATGTTCGTTATCGAATTTTCGGCACCAGCTGACAAAAAACATCATAGCCAAGGAGAATGAAAAGAAAGAGAGGTATCGAGACCTTATAAGGGAGTTGCAACGATTGTACCCGGGATATTCTGTGCAACTGATCGTCCTTATCATTGGAGCTCTTGGAGGTGCCAAGCTTTCACTTGCTAATGGCCTAAAAAGCATCCCTGCGTGTCAACAATATGCTAGAACACTTGCGGGAAAAATGCAGAAGGCGGTTGTCTTTGGGTCGCTCCGTGTTCTTAGGGTGCACGAGGATTTTGCTGGATCGTCGTATTGATTTCTTTACAAACTGTAACCACCTATCTCATGGTTGTGAGACGTGGTTGTGGCTGAAATTTTACCGCGATTTCGCTGGAAGCGGGTGCAATTTTTCAGATTAGCACCCGCTCCGGGCGAAATCCTGCGGTTGTCCTTATGACGAATTTTTAATATTAAGCATCTACTTATGAAACTCTCCGTACCGTGTTGGAGGCTAAGGTAAAGTATTACATCACGAAAGAGCAATCTTAAAGCGCAAACTCACAGCCACTCATTGAAACACTCTAGTATTGCGTAAGAGCTGACGGATGGGGCGCGGCATATAAAAAGGGCAGCGCGACCTCAAGTATCTAATAATATTTTTCTAACTTAGGTTAAAAACCTAAGTTTCCAGATTATTATCAAGAGAAAAGATCACTGAAGCAGAAGCTAGTATACCTAGTATACCTGGCTCCAAGAGCACTCTTTTTGAAATTATGTATTTGCTTCTTTTACATGAAACTTGAACTTATCCTACGGGATTGTCTGATTTTGCACTCTAAGAGCTATTATTTTGAAAAGATATAAAAATTATTTTAAGTCCCTCGAGTTGTGAGGACTCGGACGAAAACTTCAAATTTTACAAAAGATAAATATTTGAACTCATAGCTAAGTGCTACTCAGAACAAAAGTGAAATATTGTCCTTATAAATTTCCTCAGGCTAACCGAAGAGCAAGGCATGAAATACCAATCAACCTTGGTCAAGTAAGTTAGATTTTGAAAGAAGTTGTTTTCGAGAACGTTAGGATCTGATGAGCAGATGGGAGTATACCTCTATTAATCTGGTTAAGAAAAGCCCTAAATCTCGGCACAAGTCTCGAGAATATTTCTAGAAAGTCTGATTTAAAAGAGATTCACTTTGAAAATAAAAGAATTTTGAAAGGCATTACCTCCAAACTGGTTATGACCAGATTAAATAGTTTGCTGTGTACATTTACTTGCCTTCCCTCGTCCTAATCCTCGAAATCAGGTAGGCGAGCGCCTGTAGCCAAAGAGTAACTCGACTCAGGTCAATATTAAGAATAGCATGCGAATACGGTAGGGGACAGGTGACACCCCCCGCCCTGCATCAGGACACCTCCATAAAAGCGAAGTGTTAAAACACTAAAGAGTTGTCATTGTGTCTCCTTTGTAGGAAGTAAAGCGCATACTAATGATTATTGCGGATTTGAAAATTATTAATTCAGTAAAGAGTCTCTTTCTATAGAGACCTGCGAGAATATTAAGTTCACTGAACTTCGAAAGGCCTATGACCTAGAATTTTATGCGTTAGAATTAAAAATATGTAAAGAGTAGAAATGTCCTCTTTAGTTACAATTACCAAGATATTAAATAGCTACGGCTCCTTATAGAAAATAAAAATCCTACGTAGTTTTGATTATGGGCAAACCGATACATTGCAATATGATAGAATATAAGTATAACTGTATTGCGGCATCAGCCAAAGAGTTGTTTTTTATACGAGATATAAAATATAA
>NC_046657.1:120706874-120714246 GCF_010883055.1 Belonocnema kinseyi | reverse complement strand
CATGCCAAGACGGTGTCATTTCCACCTTAACATACCGTCGCCACATTTTGAGCCTAGACATTCCCGATGATAGCTGCAGGGCGTGCTATGCACACCCCGAGCATTTAGCTCACATACTATCTAGTTATCCAACACACGCGGGAACGACCTACATTCAAAGGGACAATGCGGCACTAAGAGTGCTTTATTACCATCTCTGTCACTCCTACGGCATTCACTTTAATATCGCTCCTCTAAATGCTCCTAGGGAAATTGAGTCAATTGTCGAGAATGGGAAGTGCCGAATATACTGGAACTTTATATTCTCGACAATTGTTTCTGTTGCTCACTCGAGGCCTGACATGGTTCTTCTTGAATTCGAGAAACGAACCATGTTCGTTTTCGAATTTTCGGCACCAGCTGACAAAAACATCATAGCCAAGGAGAATGAAAAGAAAGAGAGGTATCGAGACCTTATAAGGGAGTTGCAACGATTGTACCCGGAATATTCTGTTAAACTGATCGTCCTTATCATCGGCGCTCTTGGAGGTGCCAAGCTTTCACTTGCTAATAGCCTAAAAAGCATCCCTGCGTGTCAACAATATGCTACAACACTTGCTAGAAAAATGCAGAAGGCGGTTCTCCTTGGGTCACTTCGTGTTCATAGGGTGCACGAGGCTTTTGCTGGATCCTATATATATATATACCCTTAAATATTGAAGCTACAGAACTGAGTTTCTAATATTTTTTCACTTATTTTTAAAAAATGTAAAGGGATAATATAAGATAAAATCAATAAAAGAGCATACGCTTATCCGCGATCAAGCAGTGCCCCCCTCTACCGTGCTTGTTTCGAACGCCACTAAATTAATTTCAATGATTCTCAATAAGAGCGAACGGTGAAGTTTGGGTTTGAAAAGTAGTTTCGTATCCGCTCAGCTGCAGACCGCCATTATCACAACAGCTCGCAGGCTACGACAACCCCCATTCTCGAAGATCTTATTGTAAAAAATAGTATACGCGGCACGGGGCCGATAGCTTTCGAACGTCAACTTCATGCTCGTTTCAATTTTCTTGGTTTTGCCACTTGCCGAGTAATTTGCTGTTACACGCTATACGAATTAGAAAATTCACGGAGAGTCGAAGCGCTCTTATTAAAAGACTAGCTTATATTTAGAGCGAGCAAGCTTTTCGGTAGAAAGTGGTGATACCACACTTCTCGGAAATTCCTTCCCCTACAGCCCCTGAGCTCTCTTATTGAGAAGCCTGGCTGTAGTGTGTGTACCTAAACTTAGATGTTTGCTTAATTAAAACAAATCTGTGATTGAGTCGAACGTAACTTTAAGTGTTTATTTTTACTGTGTCCCGCAGCAATTTTCGTAAAGAAATGTCTCAGTAAGATATCTTGCTTAGCCTAATCTGTAAATAACCGATTAATTAACAGATGACGAAAATATATTTTAATATTTTAGTAACTTCAATCCTTCAGTAATAATTGCTCAACGCACCTCGGTTTCATTATTTTATCCCCATAAAATGTAATAATCCTTTATTTATATTTATTCGTAATTTTCAGATAAAACCCAGAATGCAGAAGGTAGTAAATCATTCATTGTTAATTGACTTCAGTTTATAGTAAAAATTTATTTGTAATGAGTTTCAGAATTTGTTTGTGGCGTAGATAAAACTAGGGCATTAAAACCACATTTCAATTAAAAATATTATTTTGCAACAATTGAAAATAATAGATACTATGAATTTGCAAGAATTCTTGAAGTAAAAAAGAAATTAGTTGTAACTTCGATGTAGCGTCATCCTAGATATGCTATTCTAGTAGAAATAAAATTGAAACAAGCAGCAAGATCTATCACTGAATGTATCCATTTATCTAATATGAAACAAATCTTTTAAAACATAATCTAAAAACAGTTTACTTGTGTCACAGAATCGAACAAAAATTTCAAAATGAGAGAAGCATATTTTTATTAATTAGCGTGATCAGCTCATGGGCGTTTGATTCCGAATGGTGGTGAATAAGACAATTAGAGTAAAGAAGATAGAACTTTTAACAGGTCTTTAATTAGAAACACCGAGAAACTGTTGAGTCAAATTACGTCTGGGATACATTATCGGTAGAGTGATCTGAAATTCGTCTTACGTTAAACTAATATATAAAGTCTAAGAGCTTCCAATATTTGTTGAGAAACTTAAATTTCCTCTTCTTCTTTCAGGGGAAAAGCAAGCAGCTGTTCACCACGATCAATGGAATGCAGCAATGACGATCAATCAAAACTTCAAGAGCGTATTTCTCTCATCAATAATCGCTTCATTATTCTATGGATAATTTGGTCTCTTTCTATGAATGGTAAACTGTGATACAAATCTAGAGTCAACATTTATACAAAGCGGCTACCAATGAGCTGTGAAGACATCGAAGAAAATTCTAATCGATGTGTACATTAATTATATTTATTTTATGTATACATATATATTGAGAGCGCACAAGCCTGCATTGATTTTATCTTTTGAATACAAGCACCCATTTGTGTATTATTTTTACGCGCTGAACACGATTCCATCCTAAAAATTACATATCACGTCATGTTTTTGAGAAAATTTGGGCTGACTCCCCCAAAAAAAGGGTTTTTGGCCATCTTCGAATATTATTCACACATGAACCCGTCGTGCCAGAGACTTCAAAAAGCTTTCAAATTGAAGCTTGTGTCTTTCACTATATTGGATCTAAAACTTTTTTGCGAATAAGTATTGAAAACTTAATACTTTTCTGCGAAAAGGGTACTGGATCAAATACTTACCAATACTTTTTTTTCATACGGGGAGTATTGTTTTAATTGCTCGGAACTTCATGCTTAAAAGAATAGAGCCACCCAACGCTATATTTTTGGAGGACTATTTCAATAGGAAAAATAGCCCTCAAATGATAATTTTTTTTACATTGTATGGCTGATGTAATACAAGGTCGAAATGCAATTGGAAATCTTTCGAAGTCTGCAGCACGTCTGTTTCATGTGTTAGAAATTGAACAAAATGATTCTTGAAAATTACATGTTTTGGGAGTCTTAACTTGAATTTTTTCCAAAACTTAATGTGATTGATAATTGATAGGCTCCAAATCATTATCAGTGCACAAAAATACATTGCAAAGGCCTAGTCGAATTTACAAGACAAACAAAGTTGAAAAAATGCAGGCCTGTGTTGTTTTAGGTTATATTTTAGACTCGATTCACAAAAGAACGAGATTTCTCCTTCTCCTGAAAACTACATATTTTTTGATAACTACTCTGAATTAAATAGAAATATGTTTTGCGTTTAATTTGTTCTTTCATGAGAAAATTTAGGAAGAAAGGAAGTTTTAGTGATGCAAGAATTATTATCAAAAAAACTTCTAGTCTCTATATTTGCACAAAATAAAGAAACTGTAAAACTCCTGCAATAATAACAGCATATTTTTCATTATTTGAACTTTTAAATACTTCCTATTTAAAAATTGAGCCCTTTTCCAGTGAATCGTTCTCAACACTTTCGCAATAATACAAAAATTTACATTGCAACCACGTGTAAGATTAAAATTATGTGTGAGTATATATGTTAATTGTGAGTGAGTTTGGATCAAGGTTTAAAATTAATACCATTAGATCCTGTATTATTATTATTATTATCATCATTATTGTTAATAATATTAAGGTTGATGCATACATGAATATGGGTTCTAATGGAATAGAGGTTTTGTTTTTTTGCGGTTGATAAGCTGTACATATAATTGAAAGCTATAAAATTATTGTAAGAAAGTAATTTAAGACCACGAGATTGTATGAAATGAGGGGCTATTCAGTGAGTTACGATAAGTGCAAGCATTCCTGATTTTCCAAAAGAGCGTGATCAATAATCTGAGTGAAGCTTGAAATGTGCTGAGTGAAGCTGAGTTGAGTGGAGCGGTGTGAAGAAGAACGAGTCAGGGTTGGCGAGAATTGAAAGAATTCAGAAAAAGTGGAAAGAATAAGGACGAATTTAAGAAATACAAGAAGATCTAGAAGAGTACAAAAGGACTTTTAAGAATATTTGTGGGCATGATCCACTCCAGTAATTTTGCCAAAAGAAATGTAAAATCTGTCTATTTACCTATCTCTGTACTCAAAATATATATACCAATTTTAAAAACTGTGCTTCAAACATAAAACTTCTCAACATATCACCTCTTCGGGGATTTCATGATTGCATATTTTTTTCTTTCCCAACAAAGTTTCCTTTCACCGTTTTTTATAATGTAAAAAGGTCATTTTTGAAAAAGTAACCTTAATGGATATTTTTACCTCGGCTCGTTCCAAAAAAGGAAGTTCTGGATATTTTTTCAAGAAAATAAGGGTGGCGACCCATGAAATGGCTTCAAAAAATGGATTTTTTTGCTTGAATGAAAGCTTGTCATCGCAAAAACATGATTTAAAAGTTATAGAGTCGCAGGTGCAATCTTTAACTTCTGGAGGCGCCCCGCGCGCCTCGCTTTAGCCTGCCACTGCTGCCTTTTTTCAACATGTAAATCTTTGAACGCGTTTTTCTCTGTTTTACATTTCTCAACATTGCCGGCAAGATAACTCAAAAAGTATTTGACCGATTGAGTTCTCCTTGCATACCCATATGGTTGAAACTTATGTGTAAACCTCTCTGAACTGGAAAAAAAAGTTTTAAACCATTATTTTTTAAACAATTTCATGACAATTTTTTGGCAAAAATCACATTTTTTTAAGCGGACGCCATTTTGTCAAAAAAGATTATTTTTTAACTTGTTTGGTTCACACGGAAGCTATGAATATAAACTTCCAGAAACTTTTTTGTTTTTTTTTGTTTCGGACGAATCTGTGAGAAACTAGAGTGCGGGAAATTTTCCCATCTACCGACTGAACATGTTCAACCTCTGCCCTTATAATTAAAAATGTTACGCATATTTATGGATAAAAAAATGTATTACTTAGTTCAAAAGTGCCTTAATGAACCATACAAGTTTTGGAAAGATTCGTTATATTCTTCATCCCCGAAAAAATCTCAAAATGTACCCTCATTTTTTAGGTGTTTTATAGGTCGCCCCCTTTGAGCCGTTATTATTTAAACCATTGCAAAATGAAGAAGGATGCAAAACGTTGACAACAGAAAAAAATATAGGTCTCGAAATTTTTCAAAAGATGTTCATTTAAAAAATGTATTTTATTAATAGAGTTTTTCGATACAAGTGCGCGAAGATGGCAATCCCCGCATGAGTAGAAAAGCGCAACATAAACTCGCAGGCGAGGCGTAGACTTTGCAAAGAATTTGCTACCTCCCCAAACACGTGCCATTACGGATGACCCTTTCACTATTACGAGATTCATGCTTGTTACAAAAACTGCAATTTCTTGAACAAGGTTAAATTTAACTTTTTATGAGATGAATCAATCACCATACATAATCACAAAACAGTTAACAAATGTGCATGAAAATCGGTTAATATTTACAGTGATAAACAAGATCTTCAAGTACATACAAAACTACAATAACTCTTAATTTTGAATGTAGGTATTAACTGACTTTTTACTATCTTTTTTTAATTGTTTTGTCCTAATATGATAAAGCTAATTCAACCTATTAAAATTTCATTTATTATATTATTCCAAATTTTTATTTTTCTCAGCCAACTCAAATCATCTAACAATCACACACTGACCTAAGGAGGACGATGCTGGCTCAAGAAGCATTTACGTGATTCTCTGAGAGCAGGCATTATTTTCTAAGATTTGGAAAATTTCTGATGATTTATCGGATCGGAAGAAATTGTTCTATATTTCAAAGTGCCTAATCTGAGTTAGCAATTACTTTTCATTTATTGAATAGCTCCTCGTTATTTAACGCCTGTTTGAAAGCATTAAACTGCATCAATCAATGATATTTATAAATAAATGTATTATATACATCTGTACCTTATTTTCTCGATGCAATGTCGTATATTCATCTCGCAGCAGATTTACTAATGTCGTATAATAAAAGTCTAATAAATGGAATTAATTACTCTTGTGTATCGCATAATCTCAGGGAAAATAAAAAGGATTATTATATGGGTTATGTGCAGACATGAGGTCCACTGTTTCTACATTTTACCAACTCGAACTCTGGCGATTTTTTTTTAATGATGCAATCATTCTTCTTAGGTTTAAAGTATAATTTGAACAACTTTAATAACTCAAAACTGTGTAGAGAAAATGTTTGCCTTTAATAATTATTTAAGGTTCTTCTTATAAAATATTATTTGCAAAAATATAAAACAAATATCTAACTGGGAACAATTCAGGAAGACAAATGAAGTCATGTCACCTTTAATAACATATTACATTTGCGGAAAACCGAGTCCACGCAAACGATATGTCACATTTGCGGCAAGTTAGATGTTACTAATGAAGGGTGGTAGTGTTTAAAGGCGTGGGCATAAAAACTCTAGTTTTACAGGGGATAAAAAACTGTATAATTCATATATATTAAATCTTACACAATGATACGAAAAATTGTCCCGAAATAATGTGAGACTCTATTGAATAGGGAAAGGAACGCTCGGAAAAAAGCAACTATCTTGGAGAAATCCCTCTTAAAATAATCAAACATCCGTTAATTCAAAATTCAAAAGAAATTCAAACTGAATTGTTTTTCTGTTTGTTTTCTTCGGCAGGATTTCAATCTTTCCCGTGACAAAAACCTCAAGCTTAATCCGAATTTCGAATTTAACCGAATTTCTCACATTTTTTACCAAATTTACCTTATTTACCGTAACAGTGGTAAATAACTTTTTTGTTTATATTTAAAAGAGTGCAAGCGGTTTAATCAAAGCGAAGTGTAATTATATATTGTTTCATGTCAATTTTTAAGCAAACGTGTCGCGAAAAAAGTACCAGTTTTATATTTAAGAGATTTTAAAAGAACATAACCCCTCGAACTAAGTTGTCATCAGTAATATGCAATAATATAAAGAAAAGTAAGTTTGAATAAAACAATTATGAATACGCCTATTCCTGATACATTGTTTAAGACTCTAAAAATGCTAATTTTTTCAATGGGAAATCGATGGGAAATTATGTGGAACTTTAAATCTCAAAGTTACAGGAACTCATATTAAGAGCAGGGTCGGTTGCGGATCACGATAAAAAGCGCAATTTTCAGATGAAACAAAAAATAAAAAACTCACAGCCGAAATATCGAGTTGCTGAATTGCGAGAAAATGAGTTTGATCAGAAAAATTTAACAAGTTCTGAGTAAATCATTCGGTTTCAATTTTTTGGATAAAACAAGGTTTTAATTGTAATTAAAAAGAAGCAGAGTCCAAAATAAATGTTTGAAATACACAGGTCGTTTATATATA
>NC_046657.1:120691237-120706774 GCF_010883055.1 Belonocnema kinseyi | reverse complement strand
TGATTTCAAAATATAATTTTTTTACTGTATTTTTTTTAAAGAAAAATATTTTAATTCGAATTATAATGATGAATTGGTTAATGAAGTAAAGAAGGCGTTTGCACATAAAAAAATACTAAACTCTTGATTATTTAAAAAATGTGTATAAACTTTTTGATTTACAAACTTTGTGTATATAATATTTACTTATTTCTCAGTCTACGTTTAGGGTATAAGCAATAAATTTCATTTTCTTTTGTGCTTCTTCTAAAGTAATGTCGTCCACAATTTTGTCGGTCAACTTTGCTGGAAGAGATAGTATGAAATTGGCGCGTTTACACAAAATGCCATTTTAAAACTTTCCGTTCCACCACCCCCCAGTGATTCTGTATATCAGCTTCAATAAACAATGTACTTTTTCAAAGCTCCTCTTTAAGCTTATAATTTCCTCAAACCGTGATGATCTCTTATCTTTTGCCAATCTGAAAATTCTATCCAGTCAGAAGAATGAATTCAACTCCAGAGGAATATTAATTTCTATCATTGTCCTCGACTTCAAATCTTGGGTCCATATATTCGATACATAGTGATCAACTCTAAGACGATTTCAAACTTCTCGCGAATTTAATTCTATACTACTAAATTTTCACCTGCACTTAAAATCGTTTGATCGATGTTATTAAGAAGGTAATCGTTGATTGTGCGTTGAAGATGCTTCAGCTCTTTTAGTCATCCCGTCAGCAGCTCTCATAAATGAGCAATATTTTATTAAAATTAGAAGCGAATACGAAGTAATAACATTTTTCTGGGTGGCTTCACCTGAAATGTATTTTTTTACCCGAGAAATGTGTTGCAAAAAAGGGCAAAAAATTGCATCTTTTTTTCCAAGCTTATGGGCATTTCTTTTCTGTGGATTTGTGAATTTTCAAGATATTTCATTAACAGAAGTATCCCTTTTATCTCTTCAATAGGAGGCACTCCTTTGTCACATAGGAATGTGGAACGTTTCAAGAACTAAGGGTAAACTTTTTTCGTTCTTATTTTTACCAAAAATGATCTTATAACCGCGAGAGATACGTAAAAATGGATGTCATTTTTGAGTTTTGAGTACCGCATATACTACAGTATAATATAAGATCCATATCATAAACTTCCATACATGAGCCGGCACCTCTAGAAATTTTTCAATCTACCTTTATTGAGGTTCTGGTGATTCGAAACCCACCTTAAGCTATAGGTCCCCCCATTGTCCGTGACTGATGATATATACTGGGACAGCCCCGTGCAAAATGATGAAATAATGATCCAACTCTGACCAAAAATGCTTTTGACATATTGGGTAGTATAAGCCTGTGACAGCATTTCAACACAGAAATTTTTTCCATAATAATAATAATGTTGAATACACGCTCTTAAATTTGTCCTCAGATGGGGCCTTGAATATCAGGGCGGAAACCATAGAGGAATTAGAAATACAATGGAGGCAAAAAGCCATCCATGGCGAGCACCCTAACACGTTAGATAAAAATGAAGTGGATAGTGAGGCATCTAATATTTGGCTAAGAAAGGATGTTCTGTATCCAGAGACAGAAGGATTCGTCATTGCAATACAGGACAAGGTTGTCAGCACCAGGAATTATCGCAAATACATGTTACATCAAGACGTGGTTGACCAGTGCCGATTATGTGGAGATACCAACGAATCCATCGAGCACATTATTGATGGCTGTCGCGTAATGGCTCAGAGAGAATATACGCACAGACATAATGATGTAGCGTGCATTATACATAAACAACTTGCCCTAAACCTAGGACGCTTAAAAGAATGGATGTCCTTCTAGAGGAATGTGAATCATGCATGTATTCATTCCATTGTCATTTCGGTTACAGGCAATGTGCACGCAAGATGCACTGAACATCTTGAAAATTTAGGAGTCAGTAGGGTACTGGCAGCAGCTCACAAGGCGGTTTTATTAAACACCTGTCACATTATAAGAAACTTTCTTGATCATCAGGAAGTGAGCGACTAAAAACTCGTGGAGTGGCAGAAGTTAGCTCTAAGAAAGCATCCAGAGGTGACTGTTGTCACCTCCAACGCTGGTGGCCGCTCGTAATTGTATACCTGCAACATCATCGCAGGAGATTTCAACCGTCGTATTAAATTATTTGAATTAACTTATAACATTCTAATCTCATCAGTCACTTGAATTAGTTCGCGGCTATGATGTATAACCGGGTTTACCCGAGTAAAAGTTGATTAAAAACACTAAAATGGTCATTTTTGTTTGGAACGTTCCAGTGAAACGTTCACGAGCGGCGGACATTTGCACATTCCGAGAACGTGGTAAGAACGTTCCGTGCTATTAGAGCTTTAATTAATATAGAAATATAAAGCAATAAAACAAAGTACTCAAAAAGTAAATTTTCTATTATGATATAGTACGATTACAACGTTAGAATGACTAATTTAGAATCAATGAACCTGCCATCTATTTAAAATCTGTAAGCAAAGCCCTTTGATACAATTTCCTGGATCAAGATTTTTTGTTATAGTGTATTTGTCTTCTAATAAATCTTAAGATAGTTTAGATTCTGCTGGAGGTGGATAAGTTGGATTCAACGTTTCCAAAAACGTGACCCATTCTTTCTTTTTAATGAAATTAAACGATAAGCGAGTGCTGTACATAACACGTGCTAATATTATCCATTAGCACACCTGCAAAAAATGTCAGCTTGAAAAGTTATTTTATCGAGATTAACGCAGAGCAAGTTCTCTTCAGGTACTTACAAGCTTAGATTTTTTTAATTTTATGAAGTGTCGAGTAATAGAACTTCTTCACATCGATCGGCTTAATTGTTTTCTCTCCTATTTTGAAAAATTTTTCATTCAATATTTACAAAACAATTTTTAACACTTTTGTAACTGTTGTTGACAACGAAATAACCCCATCAGCAGTTTTTATTACTTTTATGTTAAACAATCACTCCCTAAAGTATGTGATGGATTAAAATTCTTTAAAACAATATGATAAGATATAAATAAACTATGAACAACTTATCCGGCAGTTAATTTTTTTTTAAATAACTAACATGGAAAGAAACGGTAACATGTAAGATTACAATTAGAATTAATTATTACTCAAGACTTGTAGGCAGATGTGAACAATGAATTAATTTATTTATAACTCTACAAAAAAATCATTCAGGCACTTTAGGACTTTGGCTGTGCTAAGTTAACGAGGTTATATTTATTAGCGATTCGATACTTCTTCAATTTCTTCTTGATACAATAATTTTAGTAAGGTTTTCTTTGTAAAATAAACTGGTGCATTGCATAATAGCTCATTTTAGACATAAATAATTACTCAACTGTTTATACTTTATTTTAAAACTAAGATTTACCAGATTTATGGTAAATACGGTAAATTTGGTCAGAAATTTGTTAAATTTATTAAATTACGATCACTGCCCATCTGTAGCTCGGGGGTATCTCCGGCCTTAATATTGGATTTGTTATATTTCTCGGGGCTTTATATCTAGTGTATCTACAAGACTTTGATAAAGAGTGTGTGAGGGCTTTTTCTTTCAAATAGGACTCTTAAAATTATTGCTATCTCCGAAGTTATTCATGATAGTAGTTGGTTGCTCTGTTATAATCTTGAAGTGGGGAGTACATCGCGCATTCGTGGCATATTTAATTAGAAGTGTGACCAAGCTTAACACACTTCTTGACAGTAGCGTCTGTGTGCACTTGCTGTCCCATCTAGAAAAAGGGTTATAGCTGACTTCCTACTTAATTTTTCTCCAATTTATCCTATTACATGAGCAAGGATATTTCTTGTAATCCTTTAATTACACGATCTATTGTTCGTTCGGGGTCGGGTTTGACCACGGGATTCTCATATTGGGATTCAGTTGAGGAAGGGGGGCCGTTGTTCTTCTGGAGTAGGCATATGCAATTGTGTTTATACTTTTGAAATTGTTCCTTCATCAATCAATTAAAACTTTGAAAGGACTTCTGCATTTTTTTGGGTAGAGTTTTAAGGATGCGTGTTTCGCCGGAGCCGACGGGAAGGCCTACATGCAACCCAAAAAATTAATGGGTTAAGGTAAGTAGCTTGCTCGGTAGGGCTTCTGACTCCAGTGGAATCACATCTTTTTATGTTTGCAGACGACTGGGACACGTGAAGGGACTGCTCTCGCGCTGTAACCTGAAACGCAGCCTCTGTGGTGGTGGACAGGAGTAAATGCATTCCGAAGTTGTATATTCCGTATCTATTTCATCCAAATCAGAATCATCATTGGGTAAAACAGGCTATGCCCTGACAGGAATGGAAGGTACATAGTTATTTTCACCTTTTGGTCTTCCGGGCTTCTTTGCTTTTGATTGCGATAGGATTGAATATATTGATGCCTTTCGCTGCATACGATATATCGCTGAAATACTGTTTAGCAAGGGAAGTCCTTAGTCTAGTGATGGGAACTTTCGCGAAACACTGCTCGGCAGTCTTGGTAGCATGCAGTTGCTAGATTCACATAAATAACGAGCAGCCAACGATTTATTTTTCCAAGGGTTACTTTTAAAATCATAATTATAGTCTGCAAGTCTGTACAACCACTTTCTAACTCGCTCTTGCGGAGAATTTCACGAAGTGAATGTACCGCATGGGCACATGGTTATATGACGAAATAAACTTACTACCATAGGGGTAAGGGCGACGGTTCTCTAAGGTGTAAATTATAGCTATATACTTCTTTTAAGTCTCAGTGTGGTTGACTTTGTTACTATGAAAAATGAATGTGTTAGGACCTCTTCGACTAGAGCATAGCAGGTGTTAGTTGTGAGTCTTAAGACCCTTTTGAACTCAGGGTATATTAGAACGGGGTTAAGCATAATTTTATTTATGAGTTTCTGAAAAGTTTTTCCCTCCTTGGGTCCCCATTGTAGGGCTCATCTTTCTAAGAAAAATTGAATAAGGATTTGGCGATGGTTGCGAAGTTCTTAGAAAATCTACGGTAGCATCCTACAAGTCCTAAGTGTCCCCGGACTGCACTTATTTTTCGGGATCGGGCCTAATTATTTGGCTACCTATTACTTGAATTAAATAACCGAGCTCTGCTCTCCAAAGTTCGCATACTTCTTCCAAAACCTGATTGTTGTCTGATGCTCATGTTTATGTAAACTAGGAGTCGCGTTATTCTGCTGAGTGCTTTCCGACTTTACATACTCCGCGCGGTAATTTTGATAGGGTGAAGGTGATCTTTAAGCTGATCTATAATTCGTGTATAGAGGCCAATAACTCTGACTATTAACTAGATCAAAATCAAAATGATAGTGGGATTGTTGATAACTGCGAAGTTTAGGGCTGTTATGATACTGTTGGTTACCAGGATTTTGTCCATGCCCTAAGCAGTGCTGCGAATATTGGGGTCGTGAATACCTAGACTCTGGGGTTCGTATAATCCGACAAGGTGATGGTTGGACCGGAGATCGCTGTAATATTCGTGCAATGTAATCCGCGACTGACGCGAAATTCGGAATGAACTATGAAGTCCTCCTAAAGCATTTCTTCGTTGCTCGCGAATATAAAGGCTTCTTCTAATATCGTACTGTCTGCGGGATCTACTGAGACATTGAGACAAGATGATGTAGGGAGACGTTGGGGAGGGGGGGGGGTTAAGATTGGGAAGCCAGCCCGAAAGCTGTTTTTAATTCAGCCTAGAACTCTGCAAGAAGATAACTTACAACGAAATTCATCCTATGTTGCGCAACGAGTTATAATAAAATTCTTGAGAAAGGAGAGGAACCGTAAAGCTAAAATTTTTAGAAGATTGTGCGAACAATTCAGAGAATCCATCATCTCAAGCGCCCGCGTGTGTTTTTAGCATAAAACTTTCTCTAAGGAACGAGAGGCACGGCCGCCGCACAGTGGGGAAAATAGGCAAAAATCTCTCTAACGCACATCTGCCAATGGATCTCAATAATTTTTTTTTCAATTCCTCACAATCATCCACTCTAAAATTACACCTGTGACCATAAACCAAGAACCCTTTAAACCTAAAATGCCTGTAATCCAAACCCACTAAACCTAATTTCATGAATTTGAAGCCTAAAAAGCTTAAACTTACAAACATAAAAATCTACCCCAAACCGAAAGCCCACTAACTGACACAACGCAAACACAACACCCCAATCCACAAAAGGCAATCTCACAAAACCCAAAATCCACACCCCAAACCCTAAATTTCAAATCCTAAACCCCAAAACCTATAAAGCCTAAAACCTATAAACCCCAAAACCTATAAACCCCAAGACCCATAAACCCACATACCACCAAATTTCCCATCCCATAAACACCAAACATACACTTATGAACCCACATATCCCAAACCCATAAATCCCAAACTCTAAACCCTAAACCCTAAACTCTAATATCCAAATCCTGAACCTCAAAAGCTAAGAACCGAAAAACCCATTCACCCACCTAACCCTATCTCATAAAAAAAACCCTATCCAGCAAAATGTTATTACTTTGTATTCGCTTCCAATTACAATAAAATACTGCTCGTTTATGAGAGCTGCTGACAGGATGAGTAAAAGAGCTGAAACAACTTCAACGCACAACGATAACCTACCAAATAACATCGATCAGACGATTTTAAGTGCAGGTAAACAATCAGTGGTATCGAATAAAATTCGCGAGAAGTTTACAGGTCGACTTAGAGTATATCACTATATATCGAATATATGGACCCAATATATCAAGGCGGGGACAATGATTGAAATGAATATTCTTTTGAAGTTAGATTTATTTTCCTGACTAGGCCGAATTATCAGATTGGCACAAGATAAGAGATCATCGCGGATTGAAAAAATTATAAGCTTAGAAAGAAGCTTTGAAAAAATACATAAATTGCAATTCCTTAATCCACCCACCTTCTTCCCATAAACACCAAACCCTAAACCACTAACATTAAGCTTTGAAAACCCAAACTCTGGATCCCCCATCCTACATATCTCAAACCCACAAATCCCAAACCCTAAGCACACATCCCCCAAACCGTAATCCTGCAAATTCACACATTCATACAAACCCTACACTTTCAATTCACATACCCCAAAACCTAAACTCTAAGCCTCACAATTTAAAACTTAATCCCACAAAATCTAAGCCTTAAATTCTTAACTCACTATAAGTTTCAGGGTATGTGGGTTAAGGGGCTGTGGGTTAATGGGTTTTGGGGTTTAGGGTTTAGGGCTTGGAGTTAATGAGCTTGGAATATGTGAGTTCATAGGTGTAGGTTTGGTGTTTATGGGATAAGGATTTTAGGGTTATTTAGGTTTATAGGTTTTTGGATTTATGGGTTTTGGGAGTCATGGTTTTCGGGGTTTATAGATTTTGGCGTTCAGAATTTGGAGTTTTGAGTTTGGGGTGTAGAGTTTGGATTTTATTAGACTGTATTTTGTGGATTGGGGAGTTGGGTTGTATCAGGTATCGGACTTCTGATTCGAGGTGAATTTTTATGTTCGTAAGTTTGCGTTTTCCAGGATTCAAATTCACGAATTTAGGTTTAGTGGGTTCAGAGTCCAGGCATTGTGAGTGTAAAGGGTTCTTGGGTTATGGACGTAGGTGTACTCTTAAAACGGATGGTCCTCAGTAATTAAAAAAAAAATTATTGTGATCCATTAACAGATGTGCGTTAGAGAGATTTTTGCCTATTTTCCCCCAATGTGCGCCACCCAAAGATGAGTGTAAAGCAAAGCAAGGTCTCCGCAGTTCGCGATCTTGTAAAGGGCAAACGTCGCATCTTCGTCCCTGAAATTGCTGCTAAAATTTAAAATAGTTATGGAAGAATTTAGAGCATCATCATCTGACAGATGTGATCATCTTAAAAAGTTTCTGGATCCTTCCTAGTGACGTTTTATTCGTTAAATTTAAGTTCGCAATAAAGTTTCATATTTTTAGAATGTCTACATTAAAAATACGCAAAAGTCGTGAAAATACGTTTCGTATCATCACAATTCCAAAACCAATGAACAAGTGAATTGAGCATTGGGTAATCACGAATTTCACTCCGTATTAATTACATTCACGGAATGGAACATTGTAAATATAAATCTCATGTTTCTGCGGCCCGATACGTTTATAAAATGCACGACTTGATTTTTATTTCTAGGTCAATTAACTTGAGGCAACCAACCTGGATCCCAAGGAGGATGTTGGGAGTGGGAGGGATTAGGTTCTTCTAGACATCACAATGCTGTATTCTACATATATATCTTATTTCAGTGACGATATTCTTTTATTTTCTTAATGTCTGATATTTTTTCACCAGCGAAACTCCGAAAACCCGCTGGTTCCCCAGTAAAAAGGCAGGATACTGTTTCAAACAATTTCGGTTTCACTGGTTTAGCGAATTAGAGGGCAGATTTAAACTAATATTATGTTGGAGATTTACATATTTTTGTCGTAGTTAAGCGTTTTTCCGGGTGTCAATAACAAATACTATCTGATACCATTTACAATAAAACTCCCACAGTGTTTTTAAGGAAAAAATTAAAACACATGATATAATGTTAGAATTCAGTAGAGAATAAGGAGTACTGAGCACCAATTTAAAGTATGAAATAATCCGGTAATATGTGTAGAATAGAGAATAATTAATATTTTCAGATTTCAGAGTGAAAGTGAAGATTATTCTATTATTTTGTATGCGTGATTTTTTATCTGTCTATAATGCCACAATGAGAATAAGATACCTCTTAAACTTGTTCACATCTATTTCCATAGCGACCGCCACAGAGTTTTCTATTCTCCCAAAGAGAACGTGTTTTCAATATATTTAATTCCTTCTAATTGTACCGGTAACGCACCTCAGAGAGATATGTTTTATTCCTCAGAAGTGGTCATATTTTGATTTTATTTAATTCCTTCTAATAAGTTCACAAAATATGTGTAATAAGTTGTTTTAATTCCTTCATGCGGAATGTAAATTCTGAAATTTTAATTCTGACCAATTCAATTCTGTCTCTCTAGAGTTAAAATTATGTTAATTCACACATTTGCATATATTTCTTTGTTGAATTTCTTAAGACGTTTAAATAAATTATTAAAATATAAATAAATACAAAGTTGAATTTTTTTCGAATTTATAAGTTATAAAAAGATTTCATAATGAAAAATAGGTTCAATAAATTCTCTTGTTAAATTTTACTATGTCGTTTGAGAGGAAGAGGATTTGCACTTCTTCTGTTCCCGTTGGGGGATTTTTAGACGGAAGAAAAATCACATTTTCATAGGAATACAAATTCTAAATGTTTTTGAATTCAACGCTTGTTACCGAGAGTAATCAGTCATCCACGCTGATCAAATCAGTGAAATATCACTGATTGTCCGTAAAACACTTCTATCTGTTTCAGCAAGTGAAATGATACTAGTTTATTTTAAGAGAATGTATTTGGAAGTTTTCATTTTAGTATAGAATTCTTTAAAAAAATTCTAAAAAAAATTCTTAAAAAGGATGGATAAGACAAATCATTTAAATGTGTCTTTTAATAAATATAAAATGGTGCACATGTCGAAGTGACAGCATTATAATCTAGTTTCTGGAAAAAGGAATTATTTCCTTTAACCATGTAAGAGCCGAGCTTTTTTGTACATGCATACAATGCTTTGTGTCTCCATAGTAAATCAATGCAACAATATTTATAGTCTTTCAGATTGTTTTTAATTTAAAAAGAAAATTCTCTTGCCTATGATTCGAAAAAATCGAAAATTATGGAATTTTGACACGCTTTTCGAGTTATCTTTATATTCTTCATGCGTAGATAAACAAATACAAATAAATATCTTTTACAGGCTGGACAGTTACTTTCCCGTTTCCTCCCTATTAAATAGGTTTGCGAGATATCCGATATTTATCCAGGAAACCTGGACAATTAGATACGATATTCCTAATATTTTTTATTTATATTTCTTCAAAGATTTACATTTTTTATTAAAAGCCAACATAATTTTTAATAACGGCAAAGGGAATGTAAAGTTTTTACGAATAATTTTCCATTATGGAAATTTTCTCCACGGTTCACGTTTTCATCCAGAAATGAAAAATCCTACTCGACTGGATACGATCTTCCTAATACTTTATATTCAAATATTTTTTTGCTGTACACTTTTTATCAACAGTGAAAATAAAATTTTAATGAGGGAAAAAGCATTACAAATTTTTAAAAATAATTTTTATTTATGTAAATTTTCTCCACGTTTTACATTTTCATGAAGAAAACCTACACAACTAGGTACGATGTTTCTAGTATATCTGATTTATATTTTTTTGAAGTTGTACCTTTTTTATTGAAAGCATAAGTAATTTTTAATAATGACAACAGTAATGTGAAATTTTTGAGAATAATTTTAATTTAGGGCAATTTTCACCATGTTTCCCGTTTTCATAGAGAAAGACTAGACGACTAGATACGATATTCCTAATATTGTTTGCTTATATTTTCTTAAAGTTGCGCATGGTTAATTAAAAGAGTAATTTTTATTTAGGGAAATTTCCTTTATGTAAAACAGATGTATTATTGATTTCTTTATTCCTTTTACAATAGACAATAGAGAAATTTGTAAATTTTGCTGTGTATCACGAGAAAATTATTTTTTAGCAGTAATAAATCAGATTTTCTTTTTAATTTTCGGATTAATTTATTGATTGTAGCAAGTTTAAAAATATTTCTTTTCATTATAATTTTTTCTTGATTGATATATGAATAGGTCTTCTTGTATCATTCAGAATCTATATTCTAATTTGTTATTTTAAAACATTCTGTATAATGCTAAAAAATCTGTATGCAATAATATTGTCAATAAAACAAAATTTCATTTGTGTAATAATATCCCTCTACTATAAATAATCTTAGTTGAAAACAATTTTTGGAAACATAATGTTTAGTTTTGTATTGAAAATTCTCCTGACTGATATTCGGGGAAACATTTACGCTTTTTATTTCAGCTGAAATTTACAAAAGTAATTTTCATTCGAACATTGTTGACATGAAAAAATATATTTAAAAATAATTTTCTTTTTTGAAAATGTTGTCACTCCAGTGAAATATTAATGTCATAGAAATTAGATTCAATTTTAGGATCGAAAAGGAGAAAAACTTTGCTCATGCTAAATTTTTCTCTTGATAATATTTTATGTTCGAAATAATTTTTCAGATCCTGTCTATTCAATTTTGTGAGATTGTTTACATTGCTTCTCATTTGGAGATTTTTGGGGAATTATATGGGTTAAAGCAGATACATTCTGAATTTTGAAAGAAGAACTAAGTTAAAATAATACAACATTATTCACAGGTGGAAAATAATGTTCGGTAATCTTTGAAGTAAACTGTGAAAGAAGTAGAAATTGTTAATTTATTCATTTTCTTAATGTGTTTGCTTAAGATATTAGGGTTTGATATCAAGTGTCAAGTTGTTTCCTTTCATAAAGTATTTAATCAATTATATAGTAAAGTACTCGTTTAAGCTTTTATAATTATGTTCGATATTAACCATATTTTTGTAAATTTTTTACATAGTATCTCTTATGATGCAGCAGAAGTAAAATACTTGTTTCCAAATAATTACACTCTTTCATATATTAATAATATTTTTTCTTTAGATGAGACCACTTGTTATTGTACAATATGCGTGAGTAAAGAAACATGAATAACGAACAATGTAACTGAAAAGAAAAACTGTCATTTTTTAATTTTCTGACCTGTGCCCTACTGTGGCGTCAATCGATATTTTAGATATTATTTTTTCATGTTGTAGCTCGCCTTTCTTGACCTCCACGGTAAAGCCGGAAGTAAGGGTATTTCAATTTTCCACTATTGGAGGGAGGCAGGCCTTAGGCCCATTTCTTGTTCTTCTATCAGGGGAGCCAAGTCGCTTCAACCACTTGACATGGCTGTTCTGTATAAACCGTGTCACACCCCCCCATTGTCAATTTCACCTATTTCTTATTTGGTAAAATTATTTGTTCGTTTATGTTAAATCGTTCCTTCCTTTTGTATTCCAGATACTATCGAATCCCGAAACCCAAAATAACTTCTGGTAGCATTATTTAGTTTCAGTAATTTAGACATATCAGGAACATTTTTCAAATTTATTTTCATACAATATTTGTATAATATCAGTTTCAATCAGTGGTGCTAATCCGATTTGTAACAGGTCGGGCGCATTTACTTCAGACAGACACCCCCCCCCCCCCTCCAAGTTTGAGAAAAGAGAATGTGATGAGCAAGACAAAAAAGAACAAGAGCATTATGAAAATGATAACAATGATGATAAATTTCTATGTGAAAACACATTTATTTTTGCAGGCACTTGTGTAGCAAATAAATTTTTGAAATACGTGAATAGCACCCCAAAATTTCAAACATCGAAGAAAAGGACTTTCTTCTAGCTTGATTTAAAAATAAATAATAGATAATAATTTTTCTATACAATAAGGAATCAGCAATTTGAATAGAAAAAGGTGCAAAACATCAAATTACATTGCAAATAATTTAAAATTAAAACTCTAACATTCTATTTCGCTTAAATAATAAACATTCAAGTTGTTGGAACTTGGAAGATTTATTTTTATTATTTATTTAAAAATTACTTAAGGTACTACTCAGCAGCACTAACCCCGAGGAGTATAAACTTCTACTGAGGGGTACAGATTTCCTACAGTGGCGGGCGGATGGATCAAGAATATTTTAAATATAACTTAATTAAATCATTGTCTTTTTACAAATTTTTGAAAAACTTCTAATGTCTTTAAATCATTAGGAAACAGCGTTTATTCGTTATTTAGTTTTTTATTATTATAATATTGTGAAATATGGAAATCGAAATAACAGAAATGTTTAAATGAATCGAAAGTGTTCTAAAAATCTAAAAATAATTAAAACTAATATTATAGGTTGAAAACTTACGTATGAATTCAAGCACATGACTGTCTTGATGATAAGTTAGACAAATTTGTGTTGGATTTATCAAAAATTGTTAAGACACAATTTATTAATTAATCTTTTTTACGACATATTTGTTGTAATCAATAAAATTAATCAGGATACGTTTTTGCATCACTGATAATTGCCAATTTGAGAAAAATTATTAGTCAGTTAACGTTATTTAACTCTTAAAGCAGGTCGGGCGGCCATTTAACCTGCCCTCCGGGGGTAGGCGCTCCTGGTTCCAATAACTATTTTTAGGAATAATTTAATTTTTATCATACAAATTTCGTGCATCTAAAAAGTTAGATAAGACGTGATGTCCTCTATTTATTAATATAAGTCTCGCTTTCTATCTAATTTCCTCGCCCAACAGCATGCAAATTTTCCCAAGGACCCCTCTCTAAATTCCGCAGGGTACTGAGCACAGTAAATGATGTATGAACGCTGATATTTTTTTCATGTGCAGTAGTGATTTATGTGTATTTTTAGGTTATGTTAGCTCTTATGGTTATGTTAATTGTGCTCTACTCCAAATTTCCCAAAGTGTGCGCCAGTAATTTTTTTTTGCGAGGAATCAAAAAGTCATTAAACCAGGAAATGTACGTTTTTATTCATTCATTTGTTCTTTTAAAATGACAACAATTTTTAAAACTAATACAATTTTATAAATTAGTAAAATTTTGAAAATCAATGAGATTGGGATATTTTTGAAGATAAGTAAATTTTATCAAGCTTTTGAAAAAAGTAAGGTTTTGAAATTTAAAAAAAATGAATAAATTTTTTTTGTTAATTTCCTAGAGTACAGTCCAACCCTCAAAAAAATGTGGAACATTATTCAGATCGATAAAATTTTGAAAATTACTAAAGTTGATAAATTTTTTGAAAATTAGTAAAATTTCGAAACATCGAACAAAATATCAAATTTATATTACTTTTCTAGGATGCTTTAATTGAGGCCTATAGCATTGCAATGGAAAAAAAAATTCTCTTAAATCTTGGTGTCAAAAATTTCAAATCGAAATTTCTTTGATAACAACTGTGGATGTTTTTATTGAAGCTCATAGCATTGCAATGAAAAAAATAACTTTTCTATAAAATTTTATATCGAAATTTTGTTAATAAGAAATGTGGATGTTTTTATTGAAACCCAGCATTGCAATGAAACAAAAATTTTCTGTGGAAATTTTGTTAATAACAAATGTGGATGCTTTTATTGAAGCCTATAGCGTTGCAATAAAACCAAAAATTTCTCGAAAATTTTATATCGAAATTTTGTTAATAAGAAATGTGGATGTTTTTATTGAAGCCTATAGAGCTGCAATAAAAAAATTCTCGAAATTTGTTATGACAAATATTTCCTATCGAAAATTAAATAATAACGAATGTGGATATTTTTACTGAAAACTATACCGTTGCTATGAAAAAAAATTTCCCTACAATTTTAGTGACAAAAATTAAAAATAAAAATTTTTTAAATAACAAGTGTGGATGTTCTTATTGATGCATTGCAATAAAAAAAAATTTTCTCGCAAATTTTGGTGTCAAAAATATCAAATCAAAATTTTGTTAATAACAAACGTGGATGTTTTTGAACATTTTGGTTGCAAAAATTTCTCATCCAAACTTTTTTAATAAGAAATGTGGGTATTTCTATTGAAGTCTATAGCGTGTCAATGAAAAAAAATGTCTCGAAAATTTTGGTGACAGAAGTTTTCCACCGAAATTATTTTAAAAAGAAACGTGGATGTATTTATTGAATCCTATAGCATTGCAATGAAAAACAAATTTTCTCGATAATTTTTATGACTAAAATTTTCTATGGATATTTTCTTTATAACGAATGTGGATGTTTTAACTTAAACCTATAGCGTTGTAATGAAAAGAAAGTTTTCTTGAAAATTTGAGTGTCAAACATTCTAAATCGAAATTTTGTTAATAAAAATTTCGGATGTTTTTACTAAAACCTATACCGTTTCAATGAAAAAATATTTCTATAAAACTTTGGTGTCAAAAATTTGAAGTCAAAACTTTGTAATAACAAGTGTGGATGTTTTTATTGACGCTTATAGCATTGCATAGAAAAAAAAAAATTTCTCGAAAATTTTGGTGACAACAGTTTCCTATCTAAAGTTTCTTAATAATAAATGTGGATGTTTTTACTTAAGCCTATAGCATTGCAATATAAAAAATTGTGTTACTCGTAATTTGATGATTTTGATTTCTCTTTTGTGGAAGCTCCATCGGCTTTAACAAAAACATTCTCATTACTTTACGCGTACTTCGCACTCGATTTTGTCTAAAATGCGAAATTTTCTACAGTATATGAACGCTATCATTTCGAACGTATATTACATGTATTTATGAACCTTGCTTATTCAGATAATGCAAAATAATGTAGAAATTTTATTCCTCATGATTAGTTTAATATTTGTTTCTTATATGTAAATACGTTCTAGCATAACCTACCCTGAAAATTTATGTCTTCTTTTATAATTTTAAAAAAGTGCGCATTCTGCAAACAAATGAGTTTCTGATTAAAAATTTTATTTTAACTCGTATAACTT
>NC_046657.1:120682649-120691137 GCF_010883055.1 Belonocnema kinseyi | reverse complement strand
ATTGAAAAAAGAAATACGCCGACTATCCAAATATTATTTTTTTCCAATGTGTAGATTTTTCTTGGATGAACAACTTTGGTCTATTTAAGTACTTTCTTCTTAGATTGTGCCATTTAATCTAAAAACTGTATTTTCTAAATCTTAAGTGTGTTTTTTTTATGAATGAAAAAAAAAACAACGCGTCATGTGAAAAAGTGATTAACAAATTTGTAGATCCTTTTTTGGTGCACAATTTTTGTCTACTTATCTTTATTCGCATCTTGCATAGTTTGACCGCAAAAATGAAAATTTTTATTTTTTATTATTTTGTGTCTGATCAAATATTGAATCTTCGATTTTTCAACAAAAATCCAAAAGTTGTTATTATAATTGTGCAGGGCTTTCAAAAATAAATGTTTTTCTTCTCTAGACATTTTCTCATATTGTGCGTATTTTGGCTTTAAATGTCCATTTTTTTCTGATTTTGCAAATAGTATGACTGATAATTTAGTTATCAAAAACAGTCATAAGAATGAATGGTTCGAATTTCCGAGAACTACGAACGAACATACATAGAATTTTTATATCCTTGACAAAATTTGTCTAAAAAATATAGGAAATTCTCTAACTTTTCGAATTGTTAATCGAAATTAGCTGGCAAACGAACTTGCACATTCTTTTTACACCCTCATAAAGTGTGCTAAAGGATAGTCGAATCTGATAATTCCTTCGAATCTTACCGTGTCTACAGACTGCAATAACGACCACAATAACGACAGACACCGACGAAAAACTCTCTTTTCGGAATCAGGGATCTCAAAACGTCGGCTCTTGATGGAATTCGCGAAACTCATTTTTCACAGAAATCTGATTCTTAAATATATGGTAAATAGTAGATCATTTAGAATAGATTTAGCATTTTATAGTGGATGAATTTTTGTTTGTTTGATTTTAAATAATATTTGAAGGTGCATTGGTGCAAAGAAATGACGTTTCTCACTCAAACTTAGATAGCTTTAAATAAGCAAATTATATATTTGAATTGAACCTGACAACTCGGCCGTGACTTGAGAAAACACCGTTAACTGCAAAATGAAGGAAGCCGAGGAAATGGACGAAAATTGTTCGAATATTTATTCGCGTATAACGCGAATACAAATTCATTTGGTGCAGTTTTTTTTGTTGTTCTTTACTAAGTTGCATCTAGAATGTTCATTTTTGCAAAAAAAAAATTGTGAAATAATATTAATTAGTTTTATAAAATGCAGTTAACGGTATTTATTGGGATGCTGAAATTCAGAAAAGGCCGTAACGGGCAGTTATGGATCTCTGCAAATCACTGGCCTCAGAAATAGGCCTCTCGTGATTTCAGAAAACGCCGTTCACGGCAAAAGAATTTCGCAGCTAAAAGTGAATGCAGTTACGGCGTATCTCGAATTACAAACCTTTTATCTCGGGGTTGGATGATTCCGGTGAATGGTGTAAGCGCGTAAATCACGAAGGCTCGAGATCACCTCCCGATAATATAATAAAGTCCGTAGCTGCCCATTGCGGCTTTTTCTAAAATTTTTCTGTGACGTATTCAGCTGTCCATGATTTGAGCCTGCAGTTCAAGGTCAGTTATGGCTCTCTTCTAAATCGCGGCTCGCCAAATTTTGCAGTTAACGGGGTTTTTCCAAAATTTAGCAATAATTATTTTAAGAGTTATTAAAAATTTGAAAAATTTATTTCAATAATCCAGTGCATCAAAACTTCACGATTCCAACGATATAAAAAAATCATTTTTCGATTTTTTTGCAGTTAACGGTGTTTTCTCGAATCGCGGCAGAACTACTTTACGTAAAATGTTAGAACTCACCCCGAGTAATTTTGGTACCATTGGGCAGCATGAATTATAATCAATTTATTAACAATTACGTTCTGTATAATGAAAGTACCTATGAAAATTTTCATAATTACTCAGGAGTGTACTTTTTAGATACAAATAACTTTCTCCTGGGACTTTCGAAAAATCGGAGGCTTACTACGTAATTAAATTCTCCTATAATCTACTCACTATTCCAATTTGTTAAAGACAATAGAAACTAATTAACTTTAAAACGTCGTTGTATGAAGGTTATTTTTCAATGGACTACAGTATAACCTGAAGCTTATAGCAGCTTATGAATATAAGGTTACCAGGCTAGCGGCTGCCAGAAATTTTAAGGTAAGCTCAAGTGATTCAAGAGTTACTTTTTCATTTTTTTAGCTTCTGATTCTTTACGTGGAACTGGCACTTGCGAATGACTTATTCTTGTGTCATTAATTAACTATGTACACTAAAGAACTATTTATTATGTACTTTAAGTTTTTAACGCGAAGTTTGACGTGAAATCAACTATAAAGATAGCTTATACCTTGGCAGTGCACTGATGAAAAATGTACATTGATAAAATCAAAATTTTTTTTCATTTTCATCGAAAACAGCGAAATATACAACAAATGATCAGATAAAAGTAGTGAAAATGTTTATATTTCGCTTGCATTTACTAAAAAGAATTAATTTCTTATACGAGTGGACCATTATAATTTATCGCGGAAAAATATCTTAGAAAATACGTCAGATACAGAAAAATGTTTTAGTATAAGATGTTGTATTGGTCAAGATTGTTTCAAGGTCGGATGAAGGTCAAATAGGCGAACATTACAAAACGAGCACTATCTCAGAATATACATCAGATACCGAAAAATGTTTTAGATAAAAGTTGCAGGAGACAATAGGGTACATGTACTGGTACCGAAGATTTCAACCTTAAGGGCGATTTTCAAGGTTGCTTAAAGGTCAAAGTGAATTTTTAGTTATAGAAACCCCTAGTTTTGAACCTGGATTTGGAAAGGACGGAAAATTTTACGTACTCGTACAAAATGTTGCATTCGTCAAGGCGGTTTCATGGGTACTTGGAAATGAAAGATACACAAATTACTTAAATTCTATGGAATAAAAATGCGAAGCTTCTACCATGTATTATGGAGATCAAATAAACTTTCAAAGATTGGTAGATAGGCCAAGCATGAACGACCTTGGATTCGTCAAAGTCATAAACTTTCTATTTTTAGCACTACCTAGGAACAACGATGTGGACATAATAGAACTATTTTCCCTCCAGGGTGCTGACTGGAAGTGAATACCCTTGCTTCTCACTACACAGGGTGATTGATTAAAATAAGTCCCTTGCCTCTCATACTTTATCTCACAATTATCAATTGGGTGTGGTCTTTAGGTAACCACCATTAGCTTTAATACAGAAATCAATTCTTCGCAGAGAATGTGTTATAGTCGAAAGAAAAACAGTCCGTGGAATGGTTGCACCAACTGTTTGTATGCATTCAATCATATCTTCTCGGGTCGTTGACGGCTGCTCAAATACAACTTTTTTTAAATAATCCTAAATATAAAAATCCGGCGAAGTTAATTCTGGTGAGAACGTGTGCAAGTTATGTGGTGGTGCACTATATAATTGCAACTTCATTCTTGTTCTGGTCTTAAAAACGACATTTTCTAGTAAGACAGGTTAATTGTCTCTCCAGAATTCCAAAAATTGAATTGATTCACAGTGTCAACGAAATCTAGCGACCACTCATAGAGCCATTCACAATTCCGCACCAAACTTTGAGTCGCCAACGATGTTGGTGATCAGCGGTTCTGTACCAGGGTGGATAAGTATGTGACCAATAATGACAGTTGTGTCTGTTTGAAGCTCCGGTGTTTTTTAATGTAGCCTCTTCAGAAAACATAACGAATGTGAATAACTCACGATGATATGAAGCCCATAGACAAAATTCGAGGCGTTTCATGAAACTTTGATCCATTAATTCTTGGCTTAATGTGATTTGATAGGCATGATTCCTGAAAGCCTTTAGGATTCCAAGAACCGTGGATTTTGGTAGTGGATTTTGGTAATGGATTTTGGTACTGATTCTTTTTCAATTTGGCGCGAAATAGTGTGAGGATTTAGGTAGATTGTAGAAATAACTGCTCGGATGCTGACGACATTATCACCTTATTCGTGCCGCAGAACTTTATGATGTAACCGTTTATTTCGAGCTCTGTGGGTAAGATTTCGAATGGTAACACGAGTTGGATGTCGCCTATATGAAAAACTTTAGGCACTATATGCGGCCGCATAGACATAAATTCCACAGCACTCTTTTAAAATCATAACCATGTCAGTAATTTTATTTAGAGTTTAATCAGCCATTTTAGATATTTAAGCAATTCAAATGAAGAGAAAACACGATAACCGTACGTTCGGAAGCGCTGATCCTCAAGTCCGCTCCAGTCGGCTGCCCGAACGGAAATTAATGCTTGCCTGTCCTGACTGATCGCAGTGTAGTGGCAGGCACTTAGTTTTCTTAAGCCTGGTTAACTAAATTCCCACTTCAGATGAGTATACTTCACATAACGCAAAAAAAGAGTTCATGAACATGTTAGAATGATCCTAATCGGTTTTTTCTAATTTTGCGGTGAATACTTTTTACCGTACTAGATAAATACACAACTAGATAGTACTAGAGAGTACACAACTGTCATTATTGGTCATATACTAACCCACGCTGTTACAGAACCACTGATCACTAATATCGTTGGAGCCTCAATGATTGGTTCAAAATTGTGAATAGCTATCTGATTAGTTCATATTTTTCCGATGAAACTATGAATCAATATAATTTCTTGGAATTCTTTATAGACCATTTATCTGGCTTACTTGGAAATGTCGATTTTGAGACCAGAAGAAGAATGTGGGTGCAATTAGATGGTATACCACCACATTAATCGCGGATCGCAAGGACATTTTTCAATCAACAATACCCTAATTGATGGATTGGACGTGGTGGTCCAATTCCGTGGCCGGCTTGCTCACCAGACTTAACTTCGCTGGATTTTCATCTTTGGGGCTATTTGAAAAACGTTGTTTTTGAGCAGCTGCAAACGACACGAGAATATATGATAAAATGCATAGGAGCAGCTTGGGCAGCCATTCCACGTACTGTGTTGCTTTCGAGTATAACGCATTTTCTGCGGAGAATTGATTTCTACATTAAAGCTAAAGGTGGTCACTTCGAGCACACATAAATTGGATCACACTCACTTTCATCAAGCACCCCGAGTAGTGAGAGGCAAGGAGGCTCACTTTAATGAAGCAAACCGAGTAGTGAGAGGATAGGGGATAAACCAACAACAATTATAATTGTTATAAACAATTATTTGCAAAATTTTGGAAGTTGTGGTTTTTACTATTTCAACTTTTAACTTATCATATAAGTTGATATAGATATACATAAAACTAATATATGTTTAATTATGTTTATTAATAAATTAATATACAACAATTGTTGATTTTGTAAGCAAATGAAAGAAGTAAATATAAAACTTTGGCGTGGAGAATATTTTTTTTGTACTTTATCTGCTTAACATGTTTACGAAAGAGATTTGTATTCGTTGTTACTATGTAGAATTAACAGTAAACAATTATTATAATTCAATTCAAAGTATCACGGAGTTGGTATGTATTTAAACAATATTCTAATTTTTGCTTAGAGGCCATTCACAAAATACGTGATACATTTTTCAGAGACTTCTGACCCCCCCCCCCTTTGTGATACGTTTTTCCAGTGGTCTTAACATGGATAATGATACTTCGGTGGATCATCTTTCCCTCTTCTAAACGTATCATATATTCTGTAAATGACACATTGATGAAACACTAACATTCAAAATTATTATAAACAATTTTTCTGGAAAAGTTGGTATTTGTGGTTTTTCAATTTAGGATTTTCCTTCATCATCTGAATTAATGCAAGTACTCTTTAAAATAACAAAGATTCACTTACATTTGTTAAAATTTAACATGTGTTAATCCTTTAAAGAAATTAAATAAATTAACTTTGGCAATTTGGCGTGGACAAGAATTTTTTTCACTAAAACTGCTTGAAATTGTTGTGAGAGAGATTTCCAATAAAAAAGCGGCTTTTGCCAATCTAAAAATTAATAAATGGATGTGGCACAATGGATCAATAAATTTCATTTGTAACTAAATCAAAACCTCGCTCTCAATCCAGTGTCGGAGGTTACCTTCAAATAAACTTGGATTTATTTCGGGGTATCAAAACGTAAACAGTGAGACAGCAGTTTCAGGAAGGCTGAGAACGGGGTGACTAAAAGCGAGAGTTTGGTGTATATGAAAATTTCGTGATATTCGAAATTACATTAATAAGAAACAAAAAATAATTATTGCTAGTTTTACATGAGAATAGTGACTGCAAACTTCCCTTATAAAAATTTAAAGCAATTTTGTAGAAAAAAAATTATTTTAAAGACCAAAAAGCCAAATCTTTATATTTACTTATTTAATTTAGTTACAGATTGAACCTAGTTTAAAGTTAATTGAACCTAGGTTCATTTCAAAAATATCTACATCAATTTTGATGATGAAGGAAAATCCTAAATTAAAAAACGACAAATACCAAAAATTTCCAAAAGAATTGTTTATACAAATTGCATTTGTTAAGTTTTTATAGAAAATGTTACTGTCAATCACTCTCACAAGATTGCAAAGTATTTCCGGATGATAACTAATTTTGTTCAACAAAAATTAGGATGTTTTTTAAACACATTAAAATTCCGTGACTTGGAATTAACTAATAATAACTATTTATACTTCATTTTACATGAAAAAGTTTAAAACAAATATAATCAAATATACATTAATTTTAGGAATATGTACAACAATTCAGGGGATGAAGGAAAACCAAAATAGAAAAAGCCACAAATTTAAAAATGTTGCAAAAATTTGTGTATAATAATTGCGATTTTTTTTAATTGTGACAAGAGATCACGTTTAAAATACTTTAGAGAATTAGCATGGAAGAACACATTTTTTTCAACATAAATTACAATGTTTGGCTGTTTCTCAATGCAACATGTGTATAACATTGAAAACATACAACAATCAAATTATTTTTGTTTTGGAAGTATTTTTGCGTTGCAAAGCAGAGCTTAATTAAAGGTTTGTAGACTTAACTGAAAAAAATAAGTTTCCTCCCACGCTGTAGTGTATCTCGCTTTACGGTCCTGTGTACTGTAACATTTCTATTATTACTGCAAATATTATCCGATTTTCATTCATCTTCTATCAAATTATTTAAATTATATGAATAAACAAATTTTACTAATTGAAACTAAGCATGTTTATGCTTTTATAATTTTATTTTTCGTAACTGACGGGTCATTCGTTACTATGAATTCGATGCGACCCAGGGTATCTGCCTCGTGAGTTTCACAAGGGTCGATGAGAGTACTGAAAGAATCCACAAACAGCTAATACTGAGTGTCACTAGAATTTGTCTCTATTGTTCTTTATTTTTGACTATGGAACAAATTATAAATATTTTTTTTATGCCGGCACTGGTCAGTAACATAGAATAACATTTAGATGCCGTATGCAAAAAATCAGAAAAAATATTTTAAATTTTGGCTGTAAAATGGAATCCCGTTTTCCCCTTAAACCCGCTAATGAAACTTCACGCCCGCTACATAAAAGTTCATTCTCCTCACACAGACACTGAACCACGCAAGTGCAAATATTGAGGAAATTATATTTATTTTTTTCAATGCATCGCTGGACCGCAAGGTATACCTTTTTCTGAGTACACTACATCTTCCTTTTAGACTATGGGAAATTAAGAAATGGATTGTGAAATGTTTTAAGTCCTGGATACTACTTTTCATCAGTCGAGTATCAGGCTCATTTTGTCAAAGGTCAGTCGAGATACCGCAATAATAAATATAGAAAATTGTGTTTCCTATGCTTTCCCATTTTCACCTTTAATTTCAAAGACTGCGTGTTGACAAATATAGCCAGTACTGAGTTATCAATTCGGCATGTCAGTCAACCTGTAACAAGTTGGGCCCATTATTGGGGCGATAGAAAATTTGCATCATTGTAAAAATTTTAAACCAACATCTCTAGCTAAACATTTTTAACCAGAATTGGGTCATTTTTATTATTTGTAAGAAACTAGTATCGGCCCTATGTAGCAAAATAATAACTAAGGTCCGTTGTCGACCCAATTTTGATTAATTTTCTAAACAATTAATCGAAATAGCATAATATATTATGGCTCGACTTTATTTCCGGAATATTGTTTTGACATATAATACCAAGTTCGGACCTCAATGTTTTCTCAAAATGTCGTCCTGGCTCAGCTCATAACATTGACTGTTAGAATTTTTTTTCCTACGACAATAATGACTTAAAAGCAGTCCAAACGAGTAGTCTCCTCTTTCGGTTTAAAGAGGACGACTACATAAGATATAAATGTAAAAACAAAAAGAAATTTAAACAGGTCCACTTGACAACCGTATTTGTCTTTTTAATGTCATCGAATGATTTGTTTTAGACATTTTTTTAACAATTTTATTTTCTTGTGGAAGACCCAAGCACGGGTCGAAACGTCGATTTACTTAATG
>NC_046657.1:120660634-120682549 GCF_010883055.1 Belonocnema kinseyi | reverse complement strand
TAAAGAAACTTTTAAAGAAAGAATACAAAATTCTAAGACAATCTTGTGAGTGTATATTGGGCCATCGATTGGCAAAAAAAGACTGTCAACAAAGCTACCGATTTGGTTTCTCGACCGATTTTTGACAATGTTGACCAATAATTGGAACGACAGAGATCTTGCACCATTTTGACAATTTTCGACCGACATTTATAAATATACATTTGTATACAAAACTGGGCTATTTTTTATTTGTAAGAATTTTGGACCGGCCTAATGATGAGCGAACTTTATCAAACGTTGAGAAATCTGCTTTTCTAAAATCTTATCAGTTTGAGTTTTCTTTTTATTTTTTAAAGCCCCGTGAATTTTTTATCCTTGAGATTTTACTTGAGAGGTTTTGCAGATATTTTGCTTTTATTTTTTATAACTACTTCGCCGTTCTTTTTCACAAATTTAGAAAACTTTTCTAAGCAACTCTTTGGATTTTAAAATAATATCAGGGACTTATAAATTAAGAAATATCAAGTTTTATAAATGATGAAAATAAGCTTAAGTTGTTAATTTACTCATATATGCCAATTAAAGTGTAGACAAAAAATGTATCATTATGCCTTTCTCCAATTTTTCAAATTTTGCATGTGACAACAAAGTTACAAAAAATCGAGTTTTCTATATTGTGCTAATAATACATTGATGAAAAAATGTACTTTCACCTTTTTAATTTTAAATAAAAATTTTAATTTGCCTTCTTATTGAATGCTTTTTCTCATAAAAAATCCTTGATTTGGATGAAAATCAGTGAAAAGAGGTTTATGGGGTTCTTTTCCGTTTCCATTTTTGTATGTGACATCGGTGTCTGTCTTTTATGTTTAAAATTAAAAAATTGATATTGAATAAAAAAATTTTTCTGCTATGAAAATAATTGAAAACGCTCTCTGTGGATGTTTACAAAAAATGAAAAAAATGAAATAAATTCAAAATTAATGAAAATTCTTAGGTTTTCAAAATATAAAGTAATTCAATAAAATTTGTAAAATGCTGGAGATCTTTGTAATAAAATTAATGCAAAAGGAATACAAATTCCCCGATATCGTATAATTAAAAACTTAAAAAATCATAGTTGAGAATCTCAACTCACATTTTAATGTTTTCATAATTCAAAACTGATAAATATAATTTATGACCAATTTCTTTTAATTAATTAATTAAATTACTTAGCTAAACATTGGCTCAATATAAGCTTCCACTGTTGAGTCAACTATGTGCAATAATGACCCAGAGTCGACCTAATAGTCGACCTATACCCAATTCTAGCTACAAGTTTATAAATAGAAATGTCGGTGGAAAATTCGTACAATAATACAAATTTCCCATCGGCCCAATGATGGCCAACATTGTCGGAGGTCGGCCGAGATGCTGAATTGACTATATTTGCCAACCACTAGTTTTTAAACTTAATTATACAAAATAGGAAACCGTAAGCTTTGAAGATAGAATCAACTACGGGTAACTAGTTGGAACAGGGGTCGAAAAATAAAACCGGTGGATATTTATCATTTCGATAACTCGACTAGAATGGTCCAAAAATGCATTGCAACATTTTTTTCACTCTATAGCGCAAGTAACCTCCCAACATGTTTCCATTTCCGGAGAACAACAATTCCATTATTTTGTTTCGAAATTTCAATATTATCACGTACCATCATGCACTTCAAAATCCCATTTTATTAACATAGGGAAATTTTGGATTTTCTGAAAATAGAACTCATGCTTTAGGGTTTGCTTGATATGTACCATATCTTTTAGCGATTTTCCCCCTCGTAGCACCCCAAAATGATCCAAAAACGCAAGACTAAATTTTTACATGGGTAAATGGAATTTTGAAGGTCCCGGTTAATATATTAATTTCGAGTTTAAAAAAGGTGTTGATTTTCTTTTCCGGAAATTGAAACTTTTGGGGGGAGGGGTCACTTGCCCCGTAGCTCGAAAAGCGTTTTCGGACCACCCTTATCTTGTCCGACCTTTGACCAAGCTGGCCTAAAATTTGACTAATGAAAAGGTGGACCGGTTTTATTTGTCGACCCTTGTTCCAACCAGTTACCCGTAGTTGTTTTTATCTTGGAAGCTTATGGTTTCTGATTTTTTATCATTAATTTTAAAGACTGATGGTTGGCAAATATAGTCAATTCGGCATTTCGGTCGACCTCCGACAATGTTGCCCCATCATTAGGCCGATAAGAAATTCGTATCATTCTTCGAATTTAAACCGACAATTCTAGTTATACATTTTTAGCTAAAATTGTATCCTTTTTCTTATTTATAAGAAACTTCTGTCGACCCAATGTGGATGCAACTTTTCCAAGGTTGATTACAATACAGAAGTAATAACTTATATTGGGCCAACTTTGGGCTTAGTAATGTAATTGATTAATTGAAATAAATTAGTCATAAATTATATTTAATCACCATTTTTCAATTATGAAAGCACTAAAATATGATTTGAAATCCTTAACTGCGATTTTCTAAGTTTTTAATTTTACGATATAGTGGAATTTGTAATAGATTTGAATTAATTTTCTTATAAAGACATCTAGTATTTTACAAATTTTAGTACAGTACTTTATATTTTGACAATCTCAGAATTTTAATCGATTTTCATTGCGTGCAATTTTTTTAATTTGATGTAAACATGCACAGAGAGCGTTTTCAATTGTTTCCATAGCAACAAAAGTTTTTAAAGTGGATATCAATTTTCCAATTTTGAACATCACCAACAGACACCGACGCATACAAAAATAGAGACAGAAAAGAACCCCATGAACCTCTTTTTAATGATTTAATGGAATGAAAAGCCGCATAAAGCCACTGTTGTGAGAGGGCCTGGAAACGCAAAAGAAGCTAATGAAGGCGAACTTGTTGAAGATTTTTATCCAAATCAAGGATTTTTTATGAGAAAAAGCATTCAAAAAGAAGGAAAATTGAAATTTTTATTTTAAATCAAAAGGGTGAAAGTGCAATTTTTCGAAAATGTATTATTAGGTCAATATAGTAAACACGATTTCTTGTAACTCTATGGTCACATGAAAAATTGGTAAAATTGTATAAAGGCGTAATCACACTTTTTTTTTCGTGTACACTTCAATTTAAATATATGAGTAAATGAAAAATTTGAGATCATTTGTACCATTCATAAAAGTTGATCTTTGTAAATTTCTAAGTGCCTAACATTATTTTAAAATCCAAAGAGCTGCTTAAAAAGGTTTGCTGAAATTGCTAAGATATCTTAACGTTTGATAAAGTTTACCCAACATTATGCCGAAACAAGATTCTTATAAGTACAAGAAGCGCCTAATTCTGGTTACGAATGAATAACTTGAAATGTGAGTAAAAAAATATCACTATGTTGCTAATTTCATACCTGTCCAATGGATGGACAATGGTACAAAGAATGTTCAAACAATGGTCAACAAATAAAATCGGTCCAGAGTTATCATTTCGGTGTTTCGATCAATGTTTGACAAATTTGGCTTATGTAGTCGACACAAGATTCTCAGAAATAAAAAAATGGCCCAGTTCTGGATACAAATCTATAGCTATAAATGTCGGTCGAAATTTGCCGCAATGGTGCGAACTTTCTGTCGTTTATCTGTACAGGAAAACTCATATATGTTTTTAAAAATAATTTAGCAATTTTATTTATTTTTTAAATATAAGCTATTTATAGGACGGCTAACTTAAAAAAATGTTAACTTTGTTTACGTACTCTGCAAGTGATAAAAATTTATGTTGAGGTGACTAAATTACAATATTTAGTAAGTACTTGAAATATTAATCTTTAGCATTACTGCAGAATCATTTGCAAAATATGTATTTACAGAAAAGTGTATTACTGGACAATGATATCTTTTCTTTTATCAGCAGTGGTAAGTTATATTGAAACTAGTCGTTTTAAATTCTCTTGTCAATTCAGAGCGTTACCGACTGCAGAAACCCAATGCGTCGGTAAGTAGAAATTTGCCTGTTCCATATTTGCGTAACTTCTGTAGGTACTAGCTTCATAACGCTTCATAGCATTCGTGACCGTGTTGATGCAAGGGGGCGCCATTTTCATTTTAAAGCGACTGTTTTGTATCAAAAATAAGTTCCATCTAACTGAATCATTTTTAGTGTGAAACATTTCCTGTTGCTTAACGTTTTTAAAAATTTTCGTTAAATGGCCGATTCTAAGGGTACATACTGTATATACGTTTTTCTCTAACCACACAGTACAGATAGAATGTATAGGCCGTCCTTACGGCCGCGGGTTAAGAGCACGTAATTGAAGATTTCTTTCATCTTTATATTTATTTTCCATTTGGCGAAAGAAAGTGGAAACAGCTGATTGTTTACGTGAACTAGCCAAGCTTAATCTGAATGTACATTACATTTTAGTAAAGGGGATGGAATCATAATTGGGTACTGAGCTGTCGGATCGAATGAGAGCACATAAACTTATTTCGCCTTGAGTGGGAAGACCCCTAGACCCAGTGGGCACAAAATTTGGCGACGTCTATACGACATCGTTACGACATCTTTACGATATTTTACGACATCATATGTCCGTCTCGTTTCGGTGTCTTTACGATATCGTAAAGACATCGTCAGATTATACGACGTTTTTACGATATCGTGAAGACACCCAAACGACATGGACATAGGATATCGTAAGGTTGTCGTAAACATTTTGTAACGATGTCGTAAAGACGTCGCCAAATTTTCAGAGTACTGTAGAGGCTTTCAAAAACATTTTCAAATTTAAAATTTAATGTAGAATTTCATTGTGCTTCTTCTTTCTCACAGGCAAGAAGTTGTAGCTCTTTTAGTTTTCAAATTAAAGCCAAGAAACTGTTTTTTGTTGTTGTAAAAAATCAATTTGAATTCGTTTTTCACTTCAACTCGTGCTCATTCAGTCAGTTTTTAGGATTTATTGAATATAATTTTCATGGAATGTAGTTCGAAATGTCTTTCGACTGATAGAGCAAAAGTAATTTAAAATTTTATTTTTAGTAAACTGTAGTTTTTTTCCGAAGCATGGCACTTATCGGAATTCTCTAACTACTCGCGTTTTGTTTATCGAGCGAGTTTTAAGTAAGAAAAAACTTCCAGAGAAAAACTTGGTGCCAACAGTACTGAAGTAATCAGATAATATAAAAGTATTATATGTAAATAAATAATAGTGCATAATGTGAAATAATTTATTCATTTAATTATTTTAATTTATTTATTCCATGCTTTTGTAATAGAGCGATAGTATTTATTAACACAATATTGATATTTCTTGACATCATATTAAACGAATAAATTAGTTTACATTGTGCACTATTATTAATTCATGCATAAAAATTCGATAATACCTAATTACTTGATTAGTTTTTACTTTTGGCGCCGTTGAAATGTACAATAATTTGGATCTGAGAACTTCGCTACAGCCCGCGCGCGAATCGTCTACCCGCTATCGAATTGTCACGTTAATAAAATCTTAATTATTGATTCTATTGGGGTATAATCTGACAGAGAAAGTATTTGTATTGTTCTTAACAACTTTATCGCTAGAAGATTTTTGTTGCTCAAAATTCGTTCGATAAATAAAACGCTGGAAGTTAGAGAAGTCCAATAAGTGCCATGCTTCGGAAAAAAATTACAACAATTTTTTTTAAATAAATTTTTGAACTACTTTTGCTTTGTCAGTTCAAAGACATTTCGAACTGCATCCCCTTGAAAGCCTCCAGGGGTCTTCCCACTCCTGGCGAAATAAGTTTATGTGCCCTTATTCAATCTAGCAGCTCCATTACGGCTACCATATGCCACGAACAGGTTAGAATGAATCAGCGTGTGAGTATATGTGTAAAATAATTCTACGCTACCACATATTCACGCGCCTCTACAGAGAAAACTAACAAAAATAATTAACGCAGTTTTTGGTTATTTTGCACAATTTATTCAGGAAAAAACTATATAAATTAACGTATTGCACAAAATATTCGCCGCAGACGAAACAAATTGACTGAACTACAGAAAAAAGCCAAAAATAAATAAAATTAAAGGAAAATTCCTATAATGAGTACACAAAGAAGGACATTTGAATTGTAGGTTGGAGTTCGAAGGACAAGACTAAAGAGGAGCACAAATGCGTCTAAAGGAGGACTTATGGTAGCCCTATTATATTAAATGAGGCTTCAAAAAGGGAGTGAAAATTGGACTGAAAAAATTATTTTATACGAGAAAATGAGAGAAGCAAGACGCAGGCTTGCTAAAACTGGTAGATCTGACGGATCGAGGTTAGGTTTACTCTCGCTTGTGTCCGAGAGGAATTGTTACTTACCTAAAAACTTTTGTATGATTAAATCCAATTCGCTGTGAATTTTATATCAGAAGTCATTATAATTAATCTTGTTGCATGGAAAGGCGATACGTAGTGGTGGATGGCAGGCCATAGTTCCACCAATCTTGCTGTAAATATTTTTCACATGTCGCGTAAATTAGATACTTCGAAAGAAGATTCAAAACCAAAAATTTTCTTTAAGTTTAATTTTTTTACCCTTCTTGTCTAAAAGTCATAAATTTAGAAGAAAAAGATTTTGAAAATGTTGAATATTTCGAGATTATTTCACTATTAGGCGAGAAAAATTAATCAAATATTTCATAGCACATTCGAAAAAATAACCTTAATTGCATTTATTTAGAGAAGAGTACTCGAATATGAGATATTCTCGTAATATGATAAAACGGGGTATCAGATAAACTAAGAGACCACTCTGTTGATTCTATCACTAACTTGTAGCCCTTGATGAAAGAGTAATTTCGTGGTATAGTCCATTTTCCATTAGGCTGCTAAACATTATGAGCGAACATTTTATGAAATCGATGGTGGTCGAGTTCTTGGAAGGGAATTATTTAAACACTATTTATTATTCATTAAATATGTATTTAGCAGTGAAGTTTGCCTGGAGTGATGGGGATTGAATAATTAAGTAGGAAAATATCGATACTGTTGAAGTTTTTCATGGCACAGGTCAGGCATAGTAAGTGCATAGTTGCACGGTGTGGTTCTCATAATATGAGATACCTGTCGTTTTTGTAACACTGCGGCTGTGAGGGGGAAATTGGTTACAAAAGTGTTTGTGACTACTACAAAAACTAGATATATCTAAATAGTAGTAAATTTATACTTCGGGAACATAGAATGAAGTTTTTCATTAAAACTAATACTTTATTTTGCATTTTATTAGCTATTTCCTGGGGTATCTCATATTATGAGAATAGTTTGACGAGTTTGGAAAAAGCACTTTTTTACATTTTTGGTATTTTTAGCATAAAAAAATGTTTATAATAAATTTTATAATAATTCTTCTGCATTCCTGGAATTTTTTTTTCAAATGCAAGGACTACCTGTATTATATAAATAACCTGTATTATAACAATATTAGCTCTTCGTCACACAGGTTTTTTGCTGCTTCGGTCATACAGGTGGGTCCTTTATGTACGGTTGTTGCTTTGCTATCTTAAAAGCTTAACAAAAATCTAAAATAATTCATGTGTATTTCTCGGAGCCTCTACTATATTTTCCAATTGTGCAAAAAATATAGTCCTATGTTTTTAGGTCCAAAAAGTTTATTTATTTGCACACATTTAAAAACATGGTCATTTTTTGTGATTCATGCATATATTAAATAAATAAAGGATCCACTTTTGTTTCAAACATCAATATATATTTATTATATGATCATCTAAGTTTCACAACAAACTTGTTTAACAGTTTAAAAAAATTATATGAAAGTAAATAATTCAAGCAGCGCAATTTTGACAGAAGTTTTTGCAATGTACTTTACACACCGGCCTTTCACAGAGCGAGCAAGCATAAGACGTTTTTTATCATCCTTAGAATGGCATATCGCAACTTTTTTCTGTTTCTAACTTCTTAGATATACATCTGCAAATTAGGATTCATCTAAATCATCGCGAAAAACTAACGCGGTCACACAGGTGGGTCGTTTAAGGCACAAACTTGATTTTAAATCTTTCTTCCTCAGAAGCATAATGATCAGTTGAGGTTCCGGATGCAAATAGTAAATACAGAATTATTTTGCCGGAGTGGAGAGGCCCCTGAGCACTTGAAAATAAAGTTTCGAATTTTAATTTTTAAGATTTACATTCACAATGAAAATTTAATGCTGCATCTTTTTCTCCTTATAAAAAAGTTGTAGCTTTTTTATTTTCAAATTATTTACGACAAACTGTTTTGTTTTAATTAATCAGCTATATTACCAGAGATGGTAACCTTACTAAAAGTAGATCAGAAGTCTTGTGGTTCGATTCCCAATGGAGTGAAAGTGGAGTAGAATCTTTTGTTCAAGAAATAATTTTTAACTGTTTCTTTCGCTGACTAAAATATTTTGAATTTTTTCACTTCAGCTCGCAATGAAATGGGACGTTTTGTAATATTTTGTGATAAGACTGATCATAAATGAGCATTATCATGTTCTGCGACGGATGATGTTAGCGAAAGTTCAAAATGCTTATTGAAAAAATTGTTAATAATTTTTTACCGAGACGGTGCATAATTGGTGCACAAACAACTTCCAGCGATTCGGGAGTCGAGCGAATTTTGAGCAAGCGAAAACTGTGAGTGAGAGAGTTGTTTAGGGAAATTCAAGGAAGCTTTCTGGCAAGTTTGAGATGAATTGAAATAGTATTTAACAAAGTGTTGATGTTTTAATTTGCTGGCGCAATGGGTTTTCTCCCGCGTAAACTACGGCCCGGCCGGTAATCTGCTACCCCAGCGTTAAGTACGAGGGTGTCTCACAGCCAGCCGAGTTTTTATAATTAAAAACACAGTACATATTAAAAATCATTTTAGTGAAAGGAAAAAATTAGCAGGGAAAAAAGAAAAGGGAAGAAGAGAAGAAAGACTTAGTGAGAGGTAAAAACTTAAAGAAAAGTATAAAAAAAACTCCCGAAAGAGAGAAGGGGGAGGGGAACTTGCTGACCAAAAATTCAAGCAATGTTCACAGGCTTTAAAAATGAGATTTGCAGTAGATACTTAATCTTTGACTGTACTTAATTAAATAGAAAATTCAGAATATGAAGACGCATATAAATATTGCCATCTAAAAGAGATCTTTTTGAAAAATGCATGTGGGATGCAGGAAGTTATGAAGCGACAAGAAAGGAAGCTAAATGAAGAGGTACAGAAAATACGAAAGAAATGGGATGAGTGGCCAGAATTTTCGAAAGGTGAAAAAGACAAAGTCTGGGGAAAACTAGAAAGGATAGAAAATAATTAAAGAGAATATGAGTTAACAGCGAGCCAGGACACAACAGAAGGTAGAATAGGCCTGCGGGTAGAAAATGACAGACTGCGTAGCAGATTGAAACAGATCAAAGAAAAAATAAATGGGGATCGAAGATCAAAGGAAAGAAAGAACGTAATGGTCAAGGGGCTGAATGGGCGGAATGTTCTCAGATGTGAAAAAGGAATTGACAGTAAAAAAAAGAGAAGAGGGGGATAGCAAAAAAAGGATAGAACAACGGTAAGAAGAATAAGAGTTGTAAAATGTCAAAATAGTAGTGGTTTGTGTATATAGAAGAAGAGGGGAAGAGGAAGGTTGAAGAGTAATTAAGAGGTAGATAAAGGAAACAAAAGAAGAGTTAGTTCTGATAGGAGTTAATTTGCGTGCCTAAACTGGCGAACAATGTTGAGGGACTTGGGATGGAGAAAAGGAGGCATATGTGAGAAGTTCCAGACATAGAGAGATAGACAGGAAAGGGAGGAGGTTACTAGACATAATAGAAGAAACAGGATAGTTTATATGTAATGACAATATTAAAGGAGATGATGAAGGAGATATTATATTTTTAGGGAAGGGAGAGACAGTAATAGGCTACATCATTGCGGAAGGAATAATGAGGAATTTGATAAGTTGTATGGAGGTGCGTATTGCGATTGCGTCTGAGAATTTCCCGGTAATAGCTACACTGAGAAGAGAAGGAAATAGACTCGTTAATGGAAAGATGGAAAGGGTTGATTGAGGAGGTAAGGGATGAGATAGTTACAAAAGAAGAATGAAAACGGAAAAAGAGTGACTGGTGAGACGAAGAATTCAAGGAGAGTAAGAGAGAATGAAAGAGTGTGTAAGAAAAAGGAAAATAGGGGAATGGAGAAGGGGGAGTACAATAGGAGAAAAAGACAACATGAGAGGGTGCTAGAAGGAAAAAGCAAAGTGGAAAGGAAAAGTACAAGGAAGTATTAGAAAAAGGGATCAAAGAAAGTAGGATTTGTGATGTGATAAATGAGGAATGAGGAGGAAAGAAGAACTTGGTTGAAGAAATATAATTGGGTAAGTAGACAGACTATTTTAAAGGTCTGTTAGGGGAAGAACAAAATAGTATAATATAGAAAAATAGAAAGTTAGTACAATGAGAAATGGAGGGAGAGAGTATAATGACAAGAGAAGAAGTCGATGCGGCTATAAATAGATTAAAAACAAACAAGAATACATGAGAAGATGGTATGGAGAACGAAACGTTGAAGTATGGAGGACAAAGGGTCAGGGCAGGCTTATGGGATATCTGCAAAATGGTATGAAATGGGCAAGAATAGCCAGAAGAGTGTATGACAGGGCTGGTGGTACCACTTGGCAAGAAAGGGGAGAAAAAGAAGGTAGAGGAATACAGAGGGATCACTCTGATGCCAGTTGGCTACAAAATATATGCAAACATTTTAAGAAAAAGCTTAAAGAGTCAGATAGAGGAACAAGAAAGTATTACACACAATCAGACGGATGTTAGAAAAGGTATGGGAACCACAGACAACAGTTGTGTATTGAACTACTTGATTAACAGAAATCTAGGGAGATAGAGAGAGAAATTAATTGCATTATTCGTGAAATTTAAAGCAGTTGTTCATTTATTATACAGAAAAGTGTTATGGCGGCCAATGAAATAGAGGAGAATAGAAAGAAGGCTGGTGGAGATGACACAGAAAATTTTCACTGAAACCATGATTAGGGTGAAGATAGGGAAGAAAAAAAGAAAGGCATCCTGGATAAAAAGAGGTCTAACGCAAGGATGCCCAGTGAATTCGCTACTGTTTAATACGCTGCTGGCACACCTAGAGGAGAAGCCAAAGAAGAAAGGGAAAGGGTGGGCAGTGTCTCCAGAACATGAGATTTTTAGCCGGCGCAACTCACCCATCTGGGAGCAACATACGAGGTGTGTTCAAAAAATTAGGTGACTTAATGGTTTTCTCAAAAAATATTTATTTATTCCTGAATATTTATGTTGTCCCCTTCAAAGGAATCCCCCTCAGATATAATACACTTGCGCCAACGCTTTTTCCAATCATCGAAGCACTTCTGATAATCATTTTGTGGTATAGCCTTGAGTTTTTTCAGCGATGCAGTTTTTATCTCCTCAATCGTTGAAAATCGATGTCCTTTCATGGGTCTCTTTAGTTTTCGGAAAAGAAAAAAGTCACTGGGGGCCAAATACGGTGAATATGGAGGCTGAGACATGACTGTGGTGCTGTGTTTGGTCGGATCTGTTGATCAAAATTAAGCAGTTTTGGAACAAATTTCGCTGACACACGTATCATGCCTAAAACGTCCGAAAAGATAGCATGGCATGAGCCAACCCATATGCCAACATCTTCAGCAACTTCTCTGATGGTAATTCGGCGATTTTTACAACCGTTTCTTCCACTGCTTGAACGTTTACATCTGTTGTTGACGTGCCGGGACGTCCAGGGCGAGGTTCGTCTTCGACATTCTCTCGGCCTTCTTGGAACAGCTTGTACCACTTATACACATTTTTCTTACTCAGAGTAAACTCACCGTATGCAACTGTCAACATTTCAAGAGTGTTAGAGCACTGGATTCCATGTTTCACACAAAATTTAATTCAAACACTTTTCTCCATTTTTTCGCAAGAAGAAAATCGCCGAGCATACCAAACCCTTCTAATCTTTTACGCTCTGCTACATGTTGCGTAAACCAGCCTCGTGTAGAGCCAAAAATGCACGAACACGAACCCGAGCCCCCCCCCCCCCCCCCCCCCCCCCCCCCCCCCCCCCCCCCCGACTTCACGATTCATTTTCGCTGTCTGACGAAAATCAGGTTCTTACGTAGGCTTCTGTATGTCTGTCCAGCCGTCCGTCTGTAAACACGATAATTCTCGAAAAAATAAACGGATCAATTTCATCTTTGGAACACTTTTTTTAGGTCCTAAAAGAAAGGCAGGCTTGAACTCGCGAGCCACGCGCAGAGCGCGCGAGGAAAATTTCCCGCAACGCGGGCAGATTTTTTAAAGTATTTTGCTTTAAAAAATTTACTTGCAAATTTGAGTAAGTTTAAGAGACGTTTAAAATTTTGAAACGATTCGAAAATGATTAAGACTTGTGAGGATTTTTTAAAAATATTGTAAGGTTTAACGAAATAAAAAAAAATTGTTTTAGGTTCCTATAGAAATAATTAAAATGATGTTTTATTTCGAAAAATAAATTTAAAGGATTATTCAAAAGATTTCAATACATTTTAAGCGATTTGAAAAATTTTCAAGAAAGTATCTGGAAGATTTGACGGCATTATTTTTTATTTTGCTGAATTTAAAAGAAAATTATGACAATATTTTTTTAATTGTAATCTTAGACAGTTTAGAAGGTCTGATAAGGTTTAAAACCGAAATTTCTCAGTATTCGTGTGAAAATTTTTTGGGATTTTTAATTTTAATAAATGTAGTGTAAGGAAAAACTAAAAACGTTTTAAAACATATTCATGGATTTTCTAAAATTTTAAAAAAGAAAGTGAAAAATTTTTAAGAAAAATGTTTCAATTTGGTAAGTTTAATCAATAAAAAAATGTAGTATATTCAAGAAATATTTAGAAGAATGAAAGAGATTCAAATAGAATTTTAAATCTTATTTTCTTTAGAAATTTAGATATTGAAAGATTTCAAAACTAAACTTTAGAGGCTCCAAAGGAATGAAAAAAGATTTCAAGAAGATGAAACTATTTTTTTTATAATTCCTAGGAAAAATTTAGAAGATTATAAGTCAATTTTTTCCATCTTGATTTAAGGTACATCATTCTTATCAAGCCTTCTTGTGTAATTCGGTTAATGTGACCACCCCCCTAATCCATGGGTGTAGAGTTATCGTGCCCATGGCTCTTTGACACCTAGGGGTTACGAAGGTGTCCTAACGGCCTCTCGGGGACACCGGACGACCTCCCCGAGTAATTAGTCTCACCCTTGCATGCGGGGCTCTCCAGGGGCGGCCTTTTTATTTCACTAGCTACTCGTGGGAACCAAAATGGAACACGCAATAATTCGAAAAGAAGAAGGAGGAAGAGAGTTGGCAGAGGGAGAAAAGGGGATGGGTCCTTACGGGTTTAGCATAACCCTTTCACTCCGACCTATCTCTGCGGCAAGCCGTACTCAGGCGGCGGCTGGCCCCCAGCTATTTCGGGAGCTGAGGGTGTGACGGTTCCTCTTAGTGAGGCTATGGAAACGAAGTGGCCAATTAGTCCCCCGAGAAAAAGAAACGCATCAAGGGTTCCCTAAAAAGGAGACTAGGGAGGCAAGAAGAGCGGGCTAGTAGAGTAGCTGCAGTACCTGGTACATCGACGACCACAACGCCAATGACCAGCACTGAAGCTCAAAAGCGAGGAAGGTGCTCAGAGGGCACCCCGCCTGGGGGGGGAGGCTTTAAAGAGGCATAAGGCGGTCGAGCAGCCGACGAACGCGGAGTCGTTGGGAGTTGGGCTGACGGTCGTTAATAGGACTGACCCTCTGACTGTAGTGGTGACGGATAGGAGTTACCCGGACTCGCTGCTCACCGCAGAGAAGCTAGAGCTTCTCAGGAAGGCTACTTGCAAGTCGCTCGAGAGAGTGTCTCCATATCAATGTCCCTAAATCCTCCTAAATTCAGTACCCATTTCTGAGGGGGCGGGGGGTCTTTATATTTGTAGCAGCGGACCTAGAGGCTCTCTTAAGAAAGCATCCTGGTGGTGCGTCAGGCGCGATAGGCCTCTGGAAGAGGACGCAGCTGGAGAATTTAAACATCTCCTAGTTGTGCAAATTCCTGAGTCACAGGCGAGGGACCTTGCGACCCTCAGTAACAGGCCCTTCTACCTTTATGGACAGGTCAACTTTAAAGTGGCCAGTCTCAGATCACTTACTGATAGAGTTCAGGTGGGAATCCGCTGTACCTATTCGCCCTAAATGGGTCAGAAATCCTAGAAGAACAGATTGAGGTCAGTTTTCCACAGAACTAAGAAGTGCACTCTCTGGGGTGCCCAGGTCAATTAGAAACATGGATACCCTGGAGATGGTGGCAGCGTTTTTCACTTATGAAAGTAATTGTCTGCCTTCGAAAGTCCGAAAGGCTGCAGAGACACACTGGTGGAATGCGAAAATCGAAGAGCTTCGCAGGCAAACCAGAGAGAGGTTCAGACGTGCCAGTTCTGGCAAAACAAAGGAACTGTGGACTGCATTCACATCGATGGAGGATGAGTATAGAAGTGCAATACGCAAGGCAAAGCATGAAAGCTGGACCAAGTTTTGCCCTGATATCGAGAAAGGAGCAGAGGTAGCCAGACAAGGATACCTTAGTTCACCTGATTACGGCACATTTTGCGGGCTTCACAACGTCAGAAGATGATGGGACGGTACATCTGAGGCAATCAAAGTCGCTTGTGACTCAACTTGGCCCAAAGCGACGGCTAGCAAACGAGATTGTGACCCCAGTTAGGGTCAGGTGGGCCCTGAAGTCCTCCAGACCTTACAAGTCTCCCGGCCCGAATGGTATATATTTAGTCCTTTTACAGGGAGCTGGTGAAATCATCATCGAGCCTTTAGTGAAACTTGCTAGGGCTAGCCTGACGTTGGGTTATATTTCGGCGGCATGGAGGGGTTGCGAGAGTTGTCTTTATTCCGAAGGACGGCAGGATCGGTTATACTTCACCCAAGGATTTCCAACCCATTAGCCTCACATCTTTCCTACTAAAAACATTGGAAACACTCGTGCACAGATATATCCGCGATTAGGTCTATCGATTGGAACCTTCATGGACATCGAAGGAGCCTTCAACTACACCTCTGAAGAGGTATTCAGGGCGGCCATGATCACACACGGGGTGCCTATTTCAGTCTTGGAATGGACCTACCACATGTTGGCCAATGAGAATCTAACCACGACCAAGGGTAACACCACTTTATGTGAAACCGCTGACTCGGAATGTCCGCAGGGGGGTGTTTTATCACCGTAGCTGTGGTACATGGTACTGAATAAATTGCTTCATCTACTCACGAGTCAGGGCTTGCACGTCATAGGCTACGCGGACGATATACTGGTTATTGTGCGCCATCATCATCTGGATGCGCTCTTCGGAGTAATGCAGCAAGCACTAAGAATATTTGATTCATGATGTAAGGGGACTGGACTATCAGTCAATCCGAGTGAGACGAATGTAGTTGTGTTTACCAGAAGGTACAAGTGGAGAACCACGGGTACATTGAAATTGGGGGAACAAAAACTCGAAATCAAAGGACCAGCCAAATATCTAGGAGGCATCCTCGATAAGAAGCTGTCATGGTACGAGCGCGTAGAAAACAAGTGCAAGAAGCTAGTAGCGACTATTTTGGCACTGTAGAAGAGCCATAGGGAAAAGCTGGGGCTTGAAATCGGAGACACTTATGTGGATCTGCACAGCGATCCTGCGACCCAGACTAACCAATGCGGCAGTCGCTTGGTGGACGATTGTCGAACTTTCTACTGTGAAGTCCCGACTAAAAAGAATCAGGGGACTGATTCTGAGAGGTATCACTGGTGCCTCGGTGTCGACACTCACGATGGTCCTAGTGGCACTAATCAGTTTGAAGCCCCTCCATCTCACCATAAAAGCCGCGGCTGCGATGTCAACCTGGAGAGCAAATATGGTAAACGATAGCAGTATCTCGAAAGTTATGCGGATACCAATCGACATCACGAAGAGGCCGACACTGAGCATGCTCAGGGACAAAATGTCCACTTGCCACTACCTCTTCGACAAGAAACACTGGGTTAGCCTATCCACAAAAGAGGAATGGGCTAACGGTGAGGCACACATGCCCAGTGATGGAGACAACTGGTTTACAGATGGCTCCAGGAACGAAGAGAAGGCCGTAGCAGGTGTATGCCGTAGAAGAAACGGAATGGGCTTCACAATAGCTATGAGTTCCTACGCAACAGTTCTGCAATCTGAGATTATGGCCTTACTCCAGTTCGCTTAGAGGGCAATGGCGTATGGCGGGAAGAGAAACATTCGTATCTGCTCAGATAGCAGGGCTGCTATCATGTCTTTGAACGGAATAATGACTACGTCGCTGCTAATATGGGACAGCTTTGAGGCACTGAATAAGCTAGCGACAGAAAACTGAGTCACTCTACTCGGGATCCCTGGGCACAGTAGCATCATGGACAATGAAAAATCGGACAGGTTAGCAAAGCTAGCAACAAAGGAAAATTTTACTGGATCCGAGCCAGTTGTAGGCATTTCCACTGGGTCGATCACTGAAGGTATTACCAGTTGGCTGACCGAGGAACATCAGAATGAGTGGGATGCGGTCTTTGGCTGCAGATAGGCTAAAACACTTTTGGGCTCAAAGCAGATCCCTCATCGAGCGAAAGAAATTCTCAAGCTCAGGAGGAAGGAAGTCAAAATCCTAACAGAAATATTTATAGGACATGAAAACCTCCGACACCACAGACATAAGATAGAGCTTAAGGAAAGTCCCCTCTGTCGTTTGTGCGAAGAGGACAAAGAGACTTCCACTCATATCCTCTGTGTCTGCCCCGCGATTACGGGAAAACGTGTAACACTCACAGGCAGTTTCTGTATCAGTGAGTCTGAAATATTGGCCAACAGAGTGGCTGCGGTCCTCTCACTATGGAGAAGACTTTGGGGCCACGCTTAAGGCTTATAAGGGGACGTAACGGGATCAACAAAGCGTCAGGGACTGTGAAGTTCTCAACCTAGAATATGTAATAATAATAAATTCTTGTGTAATTTTGTTACACATTTTTTAAAAGTATATGTTGGTTAAAAATATGTACTTTTAAATTTGAGTAAGTGTAAGAGATGCACTTTCAAATTTAAGCAAGTTTAAGAAGTATTTAGGCGATTTTGGAAGGGTTTAAAAATAATTCAAACCTGTAAAGATTTTTGTAAGGTTCCACGAAAATATAATAACTTCATATTCGTAATCAGTGACCCCAAACACCCCCCGAGTAAGAATTTTTAAGTAAATTCACTGAACAGAAAAATACGTGCAACAAAGAGATAATAACAAAATACAAGAATTTAATGTTAAATTATATAAATAATTTTATTATTAATAAAATATTAAACCACTATCATTATTACAATCGGAAAAAGTAATTATTTACCTGAAGAAACGATGTGAAAAAATTTGCTTCCCGAGCGTTTTCATAAGTATGTTTTGACGATTATAGAAGACGTTTTTTTTCAGCGTTTACCAATATGTATTTTTTTTACAGTTCTAACTGACATATATTTTTGTTCATCACATCTTATAGAGATGAGTTTTTATTTCATAACGTTATGATAAGAAGTGTTTTTTTACAGCAATATGATTTAAGGGCTCATTCTTGTTCGATCTCCTAATTCAAAAGCATACCTTGCCGCCATTAGAGCTTCGTCATAAATAAAAATATCTACTTCTCGTAAGTATTGAGAATCTTTAGATTGAGTTTTTACACGGTAGAAGGAATCAGAAAATAAAGGAACTGGCCTTCCGAAACTTTTATGTACAGTCTTTCCTAGGGGAAGTAATATTGCTGCATTACCTGTGAATGCGATCATATATATATTTTTGCCTTGACTTTTCACAAATGATATGTAATTGTATAAATATATGTATATCCTGAGCCACCAGGTCTATGAATATAAAAACATGACGTAAAAGGCCTTCCTTCGTTCGGCAAAGCAACATTAAGAATTGTGCTTACCATATCTTGTTGTTTTCCATTTAATTTGTAGTCCGGAGTCTGGCCGAGTTGTTAATGTTGAGTAAGCGATACCTCGTCATCGTAAACCTCAATATCGTTCCGAAATTTAGTTATTTGTGGCATCGTTGAAAAGCTACTAATATCGGATAGCATATTTAAATTTATTCCACAGTTCCTCAGGATTAATAAGTTGACAGTATATTAAAATACAAACAAGTAAACATCTTCATTGTTGGGGCATCATCCAAACTTCTCCTTCTGCCATAGCACGATCCCACTAGCATCATCTTCGTTGAGACCTAATGCTAAACATGTTCTTTGAAAAGTATTACAAGTTTGTCCATTAATAGTTCTGAGATCTTGGAAACTAATAGCCCCTATGATTGTTATTAGTAATAGTTTCAGATAAAATAGTTCTATAGTAGTCAGACTAGCAGAATATATCCGTTCAATAACGTTAAATTTTGTTTTTCATTTTTGTCAATTTGATAATTTTGATCCAATATGTTTTTTAAATACGCAGTGAGATAGAATTTCAGAAGACGTATATCGTTTGGTATCAGTATCACGTCCATTTAAATCAAAATAATTGATTAGCATAGTTTCTTTTTCCAATGCGTTTCTTATAGCATCTTCACTTTCAGCATCGTCAATAGTAACACTTTGCTGATTAGGCAAATGTTTTGACAACCTAAAAACAGCATGACTTTTATTTTGCAACGATCTATCGTATATGGGATCACATGCTTCAACAGGACTCACGTATCTGATTATCTATGAAATTTTTTATTTCATCATGATGAATAATATTTTCAATGCTATTGGCATTAGTAACAACGACGGAAGCAGCATCATGTCCTTTTTAGATATAGTTGACCGAAGGAACCGAATGGAGCCTCTACAAAGTATCCGTGAAGACCCCATTTGGTTCCTTTCTAAAAAACTAAAAAAAACAGCAAGATCAACTTTTAAACTGTTGAAATTCGTATCTTACGTTAAATTTTCGGTTAGAAATTCACGGAGTAATCGCAATACTTTTTTTTGCAGCGTTAAAATTTGAAAAAAAAGTTATTAACTTGTGCTGACGGTGACTTCAAGCGCATTCATTATAGCTAAAGTAGTATGTTGCGCGCGAAGTTTCAAAATAAAATTCTCTCTCACTTGCATCGCAGCGTTGTTGTCTGCGGTTTCCACTGCTTGGTGCTAGCATCTACATAAAATTCTTAAAGTTACCGACGAAACGCTTATTAACTGTTACTAAAAGAAGATACACTTGAAGTCGCATTCAGCCCCTGTAAATGACAGGTATTTTATTTTTTAAAGTTTTTAACGCTGCAAGAAAAAGTATTGCGATTACTCCGTGAATTTCTAATGCAAATTTTAACGCAGAATTCGAATTTCAACAATTTAAAAGATAATTTTGCTGTTTTCTTTTTTTAGTTTTTTAAAAAGGAACCGAATGGGGACCCAAAGGAGTCTTTACAGTTACTTTGTCATGGTTCCATTCGGTTTCTTCGGTCCGCAAGGCTGTATAAATATTTGACTGACTTTATGCTAGAAATTATTTCCACATTAATATGCGAGTTAAAGAACTTTAATAATCTAACAGTGTAAGGTACTACAAATTGATTGTCAGTCGTGCCTCCATTTTGGCGATTATAAGTACCAGTATCTGTTATAAGATAACTTGTATATCTGTTTTCATCTCTTCTTGTCTTGTCTTGAAACTTTTTGGGAAAATGCTTACAGTGGATCATGTTTTTCATAGCAATATTATGAAGTTCATATTCTGTATCTAGATTTGGAATTTTTGTTCAAATATATTCATCTACCATAACAGGAGTATTTATTTTACTATTTGATTTTAACGTTAATAACAAATGAACATGATGTTATCCACGTTTTTGATACTCAACAACGTAAACCTATGCTTGTACTTGGCCGAAGAATTGTTTTTTTACTACAATGTTGATTAATTAATCTTTCTTTGCATTAAAAACTGCTGAATCAATATCTGATCGATCAGATGCGGTCAGATCATGTGATAAATTATCTTTCACTTCAGCTCAATTTGGATTGCATGTCAGAGTTATAAACAAATCTGACTTATTGAATTTCCTTACAATTGCCATTGCATCTTGATAGTGCTGTAGCATATTACGAGAAGATCAGCAGAATGATGATGGGAGGATGATCATTTTTCCAACAGTAGTATGTAAATCATTTGATCTTTGTTGTAAATGATCGACTAATCCCTGATAAGTATCAGCGCGAAGTGTCTTTTTATTCAATCTGCAGTAATTCATCCTACCCTTTTTGATGTTCACATAATTATCGATAACCCACTGTTGAAATAATCTGCCGCCCATCAAAAATACATTATTATCTCTAGTTGCTATTCTATATTTAATATATGCAGATCGTGATACATGGCCCCGTCTATTAGCACATGGAAAAAATTATTAGAAAACATTTTTTGCTTAAAATTGCAAAAATTTAGGACCAGACAAACTTTTGAATTTGCTTCATATGTGATTTCCATAAATGAAACATAAATTGCTTCAGTATAAATCTATTGTATCATCATTTGGTATCAAGATAAGTAGTATTAATGGCGCTAATGTATGTACGCACATCTCATATCACTTTTAATAAAAGAAAACAGCTTAAGAAGCTTCACAGAAAAACGCTGGTGTTAAATTTGTTGCAGCTCAAATTTCATTGGGCTCCCAATGATCATTTGAGAGTGTTTTCAAATCTCAAACGTATTCTTCTGAACGTAGGTGCCCATGTGCGCATCTAGGGGAAAGTATCATTTGGAGACTGAATTTTGGCTCATGCAGAGTTGTGGAGTTCTGAACCGCGCTGCCAGCCACCTGAATACCTGTCAAAGCAACTATTCGCTTTGCGATATTTGCTTAAATAATTGTTAATAATGAAACCAATTAAAACAATATTTACCTAATTTTCAAATTTCTTTCATTTAATAGGGCGTATCAGTCACTTAGAATAAAATTATAACTTCCTAATGCAACTTCCAAATGTTAGGTTAGTCATGCCCGTCGACATTTAAACTAAAGCCGGGATCTATAGAAAAAGTCATGACCGTCTACATATACGATAAGGTATTTTCACTCCAATCACTAGCTCACTTCACTTCGTTGAATACTGAGAGGATAACAATTGACCAAATGCATGGAAATCGGTTAATTTTTGCTCTATTTTTCTAATATCTTCGTAGAAAGTCATTTTTCTGTATAAGTGCAATTGAAATATAGATTTTCTTTTTTAGGGACTATTTAATGCAATAATAAAATTATAATAATTTTCATTCATGCGTGCGTTAGGGCTGAGCGCTGGTTGTCTACCTTTTGAAGCGGGATTCAAAATTTCATTGAAAAACAAGTCTTGTAATTTAAATAAATAATTATTAAAGTATACACAAGAATGTATACAAATTCTGCAAATTTGATTTCAGACAAGAAAAAAATTTATAACACACACATCTGATGAATAACAGTTTATTTTCATTGAATTTGAAAGGCTGACTAATATTTCTCAAAATATTTGTTAATAGATACATTTTTTTAAATACCATATGATATTTCAGCAGCTTGATATATAGAATCTAATTGCAGAATATAATAGTGATAATATTTGAATAATTCTAAAACAAAATTTCATATTGTTCTTTTCGATTGAGACGTGACAAAACAACGCTTGAAGTAAAAAAAAAGAAAGCATAACTACAATGCAGTCGGGATAATTGATGTATTTATAGGTTATATAATTGTTTCGGATAGAATTAAGTGAATAAATATTTAAGATTATTAAACTAAGATTAAAAATGTATAAAATCATTTCTTGCGAATGTAGTTTATAATCAGTTA
>NC_046657.1:120658091-120660534 GCF_010883055.1 Belonocnema kinseyi | reverse complement strand
AGGTTCCCGAGTCCTAATTTAATTAGCTAACGAATTTATTAATAATAATTGGAATTTATTTTGAAGTTGTATTTTAAAACAAGATATTGGAAAATCACTCGCCTGTAGATCCCTCCGGGCATGCCTTAATTCATGCACGGGAGCCAAAGTTTACGTGCTCAGCTTGCTGAGGCCGTGATTGTCCGGAAAATAAAAGATTTTCCCGAAAAAGGGCAAATTTTACGTGCACGTATGCATAAACATACATTTATACATACATACATACACATGGAAACACATATTTTCAAGTATACACGTGCTTACGCATCTCTCCGCGATAGTCCTCTCCTTCTCTTTTTTTATCCGAACACACACGCTTCCAACTGGCCCTCTCTCGATCCTTTATTAATATCATTTCACTTTGTCTTTCTCTCACTCTTAACATTGGCTTATCCCCCATACCCAATATCTCACACTTCAAACCTAATACATCATACACTCACATATGTATCCGTCGCCGTGAGGCTGTAGGGAAACGCTGCGAGAGTGATGGACAATTGGGGGTGGTCGAAGCAGAAGAAGTTAGGAGGGGCGAGCCTTTAAAAGATCTCGCACATTAGGTCTCGGGAACTTTGCGTTTGATATCGTGACGAGGTACGTAAGAAGAATTCGATATAAGTTCAAATTCTTTGTCAAGATTTAATATTTTCTTATGATTTATATTCATTTGTTCTTATCGGTTAGATTCGTAATTTTATAGCAATTTATAATTTTATTTTACGTTAGCGTGAATTAAAGCCAAATATGTTTTTTATTAATTTCGTGTTTTTACTTTCACAAAAATATAATATCCCAGATCCTGTAAAATTCAATAATTATATGAATTCCCAGAAAAATACATACAAAATATTAAAAACTTATAAATAATTATTTTCAATGACTTTTCCAAGAAATTTCCTTTTAAATTAAATGTTTTGTGAAATATAATTTGGTCTTCGGAATTCACTGAAAATAAACTGTTATTAATATAACATATGTGTTGTATTTTTTTGCCTGAAATCAAAGTTACACAATTTGTATATATCCTTGTAGATATTTTAATAATTATTTACTTAAGTTACTCATCGCGAAAAACAAATTTCTGTTTTTATTTACAATTGTATTTACCTTATCTTTCATGTATGACACTTGCCAGTGCAAGATTGGATATCTAAGATACCTTTAAACTTCAGCGGAAAATCTAATGGAAATTTGTTCGAACATACATTTGGGTATTACATCACGCCAAGTACTATTTTTATTGAAAGACTATTTAGTCGCTGGTAAATGAGAGGAAATAAAAAGTTAGGTAATTATTATCATAACTTGACTGCTTATTAACATCTGTTTCACTCAAATAATGACCGACAAAATGATCTTGACAGGTGACTGGCAGTTTGTAGACGACACTTCACGTTGCACTGGATGAGAAAAAACAATGTCTAAATGATTCTTTTCCCCTAGATTCTCCGAATGAATCTGTGTGGCTCAAATTTGTTGCAACTCTATTGTACACCGATTTTGGTGTACATTGGAGGATCGGCGATTTTCTGTGTTCTATTCTAATTACTAGGCAGTCTGATAAGTCCCTGAAAAATGAAGCACGGAGACGTTTTTTTGGCCAAAGTCGGTTTTATTTTTCAACATACACTCCTTTTAGGTCGATACAGCGAGTCCAACGATTTTCTAACTTTTTGATACCGTCCGAAAAGTACTTGATCGGAAGGTCTCTAAAATACGCCTCAGTTTTAGCTATGAGCTCCTCATTTGAGTAAAACGCTTACCGGTGAGCCATCTCTTCAGGTTAGGGAACAAGTAATAGTCGCTGGGGGCCAGGTCTGGTGAATACGGTGGCTGAGGAACCAATTCGAAGCCGATTTCATGCAATTTTGCTTGTGCAACCAAGCATGAATGAACAGGCGCATTGTCGTGATGATAAAGCGGTTTGTTCTTCTTCAAATGCGGTCGTTTTTCGGCGATTTCGATTTTCAATCGGTCCAATAATGATGAATAGTATGCTCCAGTTATGGTTTTACCTTTTTGAAGATAGTCCACGAATATTATGCCATGTGCATCCCAAAATACGGAGGCCATAACCTTTTCGACCCATTGTTGCGTTTTTGGACGCTTCGGAGCACTTTGGTTATGAATCGGCGCAAAAACTCGGTCGGCTTACGCGAACATAATGCCAAATTCTGTTGGAAAGTTGTCACACGAATTCGTTTTTGGTCCACTGTGAGCAAACGCGGCACCCATCGCGCGCAGAGCTTCTTCATGCCCAAAACTGAATGCACGATATTGCCCATACGTTCAAATGATTTGTCTACAGCATTAGCTACCTCTCTCAATTTCACTTTGGGATCATTCAACATCATATCATAGATTTTTTCGACATTTTCTGGTGTAGTGACCTCTTTTGGGCGCC
>NC_046657.1:120648229-120657991 GCF_010883055.1 Belonocnema kinseyi | reverse complement strand
TCATTTGAAGGATCAAGCTCGACGAAAATGGTTCACATTAGTGAATACTAATGCCATCTCTTAGAATTTTCAGGTACTTATCAGACTGCCTAGTATATATGACACGTGCGGTATAATAAAAAAAGAGAAATTATATATGGATCACTCTTCATGTGTGAATGATCCGAAACTGCAAGCGGCGGTAGCGTGGCCAAAATTTGGCGCGATAACGTCTCTTAGATCTGAGGTAACAAATAAAAACAGCACGTTAAAAGGATAGACCAATAGAAATCATATCCAAGTCATCCAATCTGGCAAACCTGCATGACGATTCCTTAGCCTTTTAAGAAAAAGTCGAAAGAAAAAGGCTTACTGACAGTTTTGTAAAAATTACGTCGATGTGGAACTTGCGAATATTTCGATGGTTGTGATTTGTCTGATCTGACATAAGTACATAACCTCTGAGTGTGGTTTGTGGGCTGTGGACGTGTGCTTGCCGGACGTTCTGCAATTATTATTTAAAATTTTACAAATTAAGGCAAGATGAATAGGCAAAGTTTCCTGAAAAAAGAAATAAACAAATATCAGTTAACATTAATCAGTGATGACTAAAATAAGTTCAATAACACTAATCAATAATTAGTGGTTTAAAAGTAAAATGAAATGATCTAGAAATATTTTATGAATAAAGAGTAATTGTGAGACAAATTGAACTTGCATTATTGCAGATTAATTGATTAATTACGAGTATTGTGTAGAGGAAAAACGAAATTAAAATTATATTTAAATTGAAATTCTCATTGAAGTCCAACATCTAAAATTTAACAGTATAATGTTCAAAAAATGAAAAAAATGTAATTCATGGAAAAAGTAACTAAATTTAATATAGTTATAAATATACTTTTTTACTAGTATTAACTTTGCGATAAAAAATCATTTTTGTTGCATGAAGTACATACATCCACACGTCATTAATTTATTATAATCTCAAAAGTTATTTGAATGTTTACTGCTTTATACACAATTCTTTCGAGTGTATGTTAGAATATAATTGAATTATTATAATAAATATAATATATAATAATCATATAATATAATTGCAAAAATTTATAACAATTCAACACTATTTACATACATATTACCTAGAAGGCGTTTATAACTACTGTTCGTCTATAGTTTATCAAAAAATAGGCACTTAGCTACACTTTTGTCTGTATTGTTAAATTTTGCAATCACTCTCTCAAAACTTAGGGCTTTTCATGGGATATTTGGAATCCTCTTAGAAATCTTCCTTTTCATAATTTTAACCGTTCGTTCGTTTAATACAAAGAATCCTCAAATTAGTTAAGGTTTGAAGGAGGTTATGTTACGTGTTAGGAAATTTAAAAGTTAAAAACAGCCAGAGGCCATCTTTGTCATGTAATTTACCGGTTTTCTACAGTTTTCTGCGTAAATTACTTTATTTACGTAATTTACTACATTTAGGTAATTTACGTAGAAAACCTCGAGTGTCGCGTCACTCCGCAACCCTGCGGTCATATAGTTAGCTCAATACCATGTACAAAGTTAAAATTCGAACGGACCTCTTTTTCTAACGTTTGGAGATAGAAATAGAGGTCATTCGATTTTCGACTTCGAAACAGGATCGGGGCCACACTGCAGTAACAATGTGTCCTTGGAATAGCACATCAATTACCAACCCAGAACACAGATGTCGGTGTCGGTGACCTAAACAACTTACCTATTATAATATAATAAAAAGATTTAAAAAATATACAAAACCAATACAAAGATCAAAAAGATATACAACTATCAAATTATTATGTTTTTGTTAAATAATTACTTGTATAATTGATAATTTTGTACAATGTCGATTTTCAAAGTTCCCGCTTACTGTGTACATTCAAACCTGAATGAGAAGTCAATCAGGAATCAGGAAAAGGCATTACGACTTTCGATATATTTTGAGTTCGACTCATTCATCTTCTTTTTATAATAGGATTCTCAACCTTTATTTCACAAAATAAACGATTTTACTGATATAATAGGAATTAAGTAATTGCGCGACAGATAAAGATTTAATTTTGTCCTTAATGTATGGAAGTGGTTTTGGAAGGAGTAGATTTCTAGAATTTCAGTAAAATGTACATAAACTTGGGAGGGCGATTAGATCAAAACCTGTTTTAAAATCTAAATATTCTATAAATCGCAGATTTTTCCATTTTTCTTCGTGAGAGTTATTCATCTCGAAAAATATAGAAAACCGATGGGACATTCCACACATATTTGCCACCAACATTTTTTTTTACGGAAAATATTGTTTTTCTTGTTTACCACTTTAAAGTATTCAACACTTATTTTTTTATTTCAATATGACACGCAATGTTTTCCGAAAATATTTTATTTATTTAATCATCATAAAAAAGTACCTTTTTTCAAGTTCTTATACTGCAATATTAAAAAAAGATATGAAAATTCATAGGAAAGATAAAATGTGAGCCTTTTCTCAATTTTCAAATAAAGTATACTAAAATCCACCTTTAACATTCATCTAATAATATGCATCAAATATTTATAAACAAGTGAATTTTTTCAAAGTGGATAAGTAGAACACGACCATCCCACTTGCAAAATCGTATACTTTTATGTTGTTAATTTACCATATTCAACACCCACATTTTTACCAGATCAAGAAAAACTTTCCATCCACTCTTTAAAATAAAATAGAAATAAAAAAGCAGGCCTGAATTGAAAAAAATCTATTTGCTTATAAATATTTTATGTATATTATTAAATGAATAATGAAAGTGAATTTTATTATACTTTATTTGAAATTTAAGGAAAAAGCTCACATTTTATCCTCTATGTGAATTTTCATATCTTTGTTTAATATTGTAGTATAAGCAATTGGAAAAGGTACTTTTTTATGGACATAAAATTGGAAAAAAAAATTCTCGAAAACTCTTCGTGTCATATTGAAATAAAAAAATACTTATCGAATATTTTCAAGTGCTAAACAAGACAAAAATATTTTATGTACAAAAAATTTTGGTGGCGACTATTGTATGGAATGCCCCCTATATAGAATTAGGAAATAAAAATCTAAGAAGGTCAATAAGAATTGAAGGGTAATTTGAAGGTCTTTAAATTGAATTTAAACAATTTATTTCAGTGGTTCTTAGGTGATTTAAAATAATTTAACAAGACTCGGAAGTTGGTATGGATCTGAATTTATGCAAAATCCTGTTAAACAAAACAAGAATCCAACGAGCATATTTGGACCACAACGAATAAACGAAAACCAAAAATCCTATTGTAATCTAAAAATAAAACAAACAAAAAATAAAATAAAATTTTCGGACAAAAATAAAAAAGAGGAAAGAAAAATGAGAAGGCAGCCAACCACATCCCCTTCCTTCTCTTTTTCTGTCTTTCGTCTTTTTTATTTTTATTACCATCAAATTACAATAAAATAAAAAACATAAATAAATAAATTTGCATTACCAATGTTTCGGTACTTGTACTTGTACGGAAACGTTGGTAACGCAAATTTATTTATTTGTGTTTTTTATTTCATTTTAATTTGATGATAATAAAAATAAAAAAGACGAAAAAAAGAAAAAGAGAAGGAAGGGGATGTGGTTGGCTGTTTTCTCATTTTTCTTTCCTCTTTTTTATTTTTGCCGAAAATTTTATTTTTTTTGTTTTTTTTTCAGATTACAATAGGATTTTTGGTTTTCGTTTATTCGTTGTGATCCAAATTTGGTCATTGGATTCTTGTTTTGTTTAACAGGATTTTGCATGAATTTGATTATTGGACGTTAAATGGGATTTTTAATTTGGATTTTAGTCTAATTTAAATTTTTTAAATTTTGATTTAGCTGACTTGGACTGGAGGTCATTTCTATGATATTATGTTTTTTAATCAGAGAAGAGTTAAACATTGTCCTGGGGTGTTCAGAAAGGTCCAATTATGGTGTGATATCAATAAAAAATTAAGAGGCAGTATTCTTCAAAAAATATTTTTGATTGAATGTAGAAGAAACGATGTTTTAGCTAAAAAAAAATTTGTCCTGGATAACAAATTTCGAGATTTTTCTTTTCACAGTATATTTTGTAATAGAAAATTCGAACAAACTTTACACAATTTTAAATTTTCACTACTAAATTTATTTATCAAAGATGTTTCAAATCATGTTAATTTTTTAATGTCAAGAATTTCACGAATAAGAAGTGAATTAGAAGTTTGTTTGCAACAAGATGAAGTTATTAATCTCTTAAAGCATCAGATTCTCCTCAATCAAAATTTTAAAACAGCGATGTAAAACATGACAACAAACTTTCAAATTTAATTTATCAGCTAATTAGTTTTCAAGAAAAAAATTTTAATTTACATAGGATTTTTGAAGAAGGAGGTAAAGATCCTTGGTTTGTTAATTTTACAGATATTCAAATTCCTTATTCAGTCACAGATATTCTCAGATTAGGTCAAGGTTTTAGTAACCGTGTGATAAGGCAAAACAAATGATGAAAATAGTAAAAGATGTTGAGTCAAATATACACAAAATTCCTATTTTGGATCAGCAGGATTTCCGAAACAAGGTTTTACACTTGTTAAAGAGCTTTGTTCAGAAAAATAGTTTGCATATCAGTTATATTGATCGTAGAATTTCTAAAGGTTTCATGATGATGAAAGAGTTTCTTAAAAACAACCCTGATATGGTTTGCATGAATGCTGATAAAGGCAGTATTACTGTTTTCATGAAAAAATCGAATTATACCAGGGTTACGAAGAATTTGCTTTCTGATAATGATAATTTTGAATTATTACATAAAAATCTGTTAAAAAAATTAAAAATAGACACTTTTAAGATGCTTGACAATTAGAGAAAGAAAGGACTTCTGGGAAAGGATATAAGATGGACTGATATTAACACTGAAGACACATTTCTTGCAAGATGTTATGTTAAGAAAGATTCACAAAGATGGCTATCCCTTAACAACAGTTATTTCAACTATTAATGCTCCCACCAAATTTTTAGAACAAAATTTTAATTTTATTCTCAAGGACTCTATCACAACTTCTAAATATAATGTCAAAATAGCTGGGAATTTCAAAAAAGTATCATTCAAAAAAAGGTTCCGGATGACCATGTAATGATTTCTTTGGATGTTATTGCAATATTTCCGAGAATACCCCTTGAATTAGTTAAAAAGCCAATTTTAAATAGATGGACTAATATAAAAACCCGTATTCGTTTATCTCAAAAAGATTTTATTGAAGGGATAGTTTTTATTATGGAGTCAACTTATTTTAAATTTAATGGATCTTTCTATAGACAGAAGTCTGGTACTCCCATAGGTTTAGTCATTTCTCCGATTTTGACAGAACTAGTGATGGAAGATTTGGAGGTTTTTGTTTTTGGGAAATTAGATTTTGTGTTGCCTTTTTATTTTCGGTTTGTCGACGATACCTTATCATTTGTTCCTCTGGAAAAGTTACAGATCGTCATTGATACTTTTAACAGTTTTCATCCAAAATTTTAATTTCCTCATGAAATAGAACAGGATTATAAAATCAGTTTTTTTGACATAGAAGTAATTAAGGATTGGAATGGTAACATTATTACCAATTGGTACAGAAAAAGTACATATACAGGTAGAATTTTCAATTTTCTTTCTGCTCATCCCTTTCAAAATAAAATTGCAGTAATTAAAAACTTAGTTGACAGAGCTCTAGGTTTGTCCCATTATTCATTTGACACAATAAATTTGAATATTGTTAGGAATATTCTTTTTCTGAATCATTATCCAAAAAAGTTAATTGAGAAACATATTGCAATTAGAGTTCAACAAATCAAAAACAAAGAGATTAATAATTTTCTTGTAGATAATCAGAAAGAGTTAAAGGAATATAGTTCGTTTAATACTTTTGCTCTTCCATTTTTTGGTCAAATTTCTAAAACTATTGAACTTAAGTTAAACAAATTTTTAATTCATACTATTTTCCGCATTCCATTTAAAATGGATTCGGTGAGAAATTTTTGCAAAGATCCTTTAGATAATTTTGAAAAGGGTGGTGTTGTCAATAAGATTACTTGCAGGATCTGTAAGATGAATTACGTGGGCAAACTGGCAGACTTCTTAATACTAGGATAGAGGAGCACAAAAGTGATGTTCGTTTAGGACGCTGTTATAAAAGTGTTCTTGCCAGGCATACAAAGGGATTTGTTGATGTTGACCATGAGTTTGACTGGGATAATCTTCAAATGTTGCATAGTGAAAGTCATGAGAGAAAGAGGGAAATTATGGTAATGCTTTATATTAAAAAACAAAAAAAGTTATCTATTAATTTGAAAACCGATTTGGATGGGTTGAACAAAAGTTATGCTAATATGATTAATTACATATAACGTAGCTGTTTCATGAATTCTGTTTTCCTTTCACTTTCTCTATTTCTGAAGTAATTGTGACAGATATTTATAATGTGTTTACGACTGATTGGCCTACTGACCCTCGTTCGATTCTCAGTTAATAAAAAGAGAGCACCTGTTCGTGGGTGCTGTCAATTTCTACCACTTAAATTTTTCTTGCCTTGATAAGGGTACTGAACGAGTACCGAAACGTTGGTAATGCAAATTTATTTAATTACGTTTCTTATTTTCATTTTATTGTAATTTGATGGTAGTAAAAATAAAAAAGACAAAAGAAAGAAAAATAGAAGGAAGGGGATGTGGTTGGCTGCCTTCTCATTTTTCTTTCCTCTTTTTTATTTTTGTCCGACAATTTTATTTTATTTTTTTTTGTTCTTTCAGATTACAATAGTATTTTTGGTTTTTGTTTATTCGTTGTGGTCCCAATTTGGTCGTTGGATTCTTGTTTTTTTTAACAGGATTTTGCATCAATTTGATTATTGGACGTTAAATGGGATTTTTAATTTGGATTTTGGTCTAATTTAAATTTTGTAAATTTAGATCTGAATTTAATATTGGTGAAGTCTTGGATTCCTTGTGTTAATTTTTCAAAAAAAAAAGCAACTGAAGTATTATTTTTATTTAAAAACAGTGACTACGGAGTTTTTTATGTTTATTTAATTTTACAAAAATATTGAAAGTACCGTTTCGAATAATGTTACACGTAGCATGCCTCACATTTCGTGAACAAAGAAAAATAATGTGAAAAAAGTGAATGTGGAGCATTCCTAAAAAAACCTAGAATCCAAAGACCAAATTTGGACGAAAACCATAAAATGTTTCTATTGTAATTTGAAAAAAGATTAAAATGTATCATAAAAAATTTGTTATAAAATTATTTTTTTAGACGAAAAAGAAAGAAGAAAAATGAGAAGGCAACGAATTAAATCCCCTTCCATCTTTTTTTAATTTTTTTGTTCTTTTTTATTATTATAAAATCACAAGAGAAAAACATTTATAAAAATAACGATCAAAGTTTCGGCACTTAAACAGAACCCTTATCAGGCTAGAAACATTTTAGAGGTATGAACAGCAACGAAATCACGATGCTCTCTCCCTGATACCTGAGAATCAAGTCATTAAAATTTCAGAAAATTAAATTAGATTACAATCAAATTCTGAATCCTATTTAACGTCCAATAATAAAGATAATGTGCAAAATTCCTCAAAATAAAATTAAGAATCCAACTACCAAATTTGGACGACGATAAATGGTTCCCATTGTAATTTGAAAAAAGGTAAAAAAATTCCTAGATAAGAAAGAAAAAATCTTTTTTTGGACAAAAAGTAAAAAAGAGAAAAGAAAAATGAGAAATAACAAACTACATCCCTTACCTTCTCTTTTTATTTATTTCGTCTTTTTCATTTTGATTATTATGAGATCTCAACAAAAAAATATGTGTAAAAATATAAATAAAATCTATTTAAATCTATAATTAGAGAAACATCTGTCAATCATAAAGAACGTTCTCAAATTATGTAAGTTTTTCGTAAAATCTATAGGAAAATGCATCCTTTCACGTTTCTGGAGAATAAACAGATTTTTTACTCTGCAGAAAGGCTGATTATCGCGCACATAGCGCATTGTTCTAGTATTAATTATACTGTACGTTTAAGTACGTTTGTAAATAATTCTATTAACAAGAATTCATCAAAAAAATTTGTGTTATTTCTTATCTCAAACCTTTTATAGGAAGAAGACTGGTTTTAACTGAAACGTAAATTCAGTATTTTTATACCTTAATTTCTTAAAATCATTTTTAATTCATAAAAGTTAAAATTGTTAATTTCAAATATTTTCGAAACTGGAAATTATATTTCAGTTCAAGTGAAATAATAAAGATGATTGTATTAATATGTAAACTAAATTTTCTCTTATTTAAGATATAGTTTCTTTACAAGCCGATTACTAGAAGAAAACATTTGGGCCTAAAAATGGATATAATGGTATAATATTTAAACGTTTGAAATTAAAACATCTAATACATGAATTATTATGATCACGTTTCAATTAATCGTTTAGAAGCATACATTTTGTAAATTAGAGGTTACATTTTTTCATTTAAAGTCGTTTGTAATCAATAATTTTGAAGTTGTTATTTATAACAAAAAAATAAAAAATTGCAGTTGCAATTTCTTTCCTAGTTATTATACAACATTTCAGCGACAAAAATAGGAAAATTAAATATAACTTGGCCCACAAAAAGTTTTTAGTCCGGCACTTGTCGTTTCTCACAAGCGGTAAGAAATATGAGTTTTAGAGAGAAATGTTTCAGACAAAATTTTTAAGGTTTTGGACAAGGATCTGAACTGTGCCCTTAAAGCTGACCTTGGCGTTAAAACTAAAGGTTATTTTAAGGTCAACTCTTATTTTTCAAGTGAAAACTTCATTCTTGACACCGCCAATCGAAATAACGGACTATTGTACGTGCATATATGCATGAAGGCCATGTCATCCGATGATGTTCGAGGTCATTACAGAGTTGTGTAAACTCAAACAAGGTCTAGACGGCTGATCAGCGAAAAAATGTATTTTCGAGAGAAATTTTTCAGGCAGACGTTTCAGGGTTTTGGACGAGTGTCTGAATAGTAACCTTGAAGCTGCCCTTGGCGTTGACCTTTAAGGTTATTTAAAGGTCAACTTCTATTTTTCAAATGGAAACCCTTATTTTTGACACCACCATTCGAAAGAACGGAAAATTGTACGTTCAGATATGCATTAGTTCATGTGACCCGAATATATTGAAGGTTATTCCAGGGTCGTGTAAACTCAAAAAAGGCCTAGTCTGCTGTTCAGAGAAAATACGCGTTTAAAAAAAATGTTTAAACATAGTATCTAGATCCGGTCTACTAAGGCCGGATGTTGGTGGTGTATAAAATAGGCGTTTCCTTTTGAAAAATAAAAGTTTACTTTGAAATAACCTTAAAGTTCAACGCGAAGATCAGCTTCAAGGTAAGCATTCAGATCCTCGTCCAAAACGCTGAAATTTTTGTCGAAATATTTCTCTCGAAAACGCAGATATTCGCTGATCAGCCGTCTAGACCTTGTTTGAGTTTACACGACTCTGAAATGACCCCAAAGGTCATCGGGTCACATGACCTTCATGCATGTCTGAACGTACAATTTGCCGTTCTTTCGATTGGCGGTGTCAAAAATAGGGGTTTCCATTTGAAAAATAAAAGTTTAGCTTGAAATAACCTTGAGGTCAAAGCCAAGGTTAGCTTCAAGGCCACCATTCAAATACTCGTCCAAAACCCTGAAAATGTTGTTTAAAATATTTATCTCAAAAACGCATATTTTCGCTGACTG
>NC_046657.1:120639698-120648219 GCF_010883055.1 Belonocnema kinseyi | reverse complement strand
ATGACCCAGGAATGTAAGTTATACTATAGATTTATGTCTGTTTGCGTACAGTAAGTTGAGAACGTGTTTCTCGTGTATTCTCCGTCCATCCTTGCTTCCACCACTATGAGTCGGCATTTTTTTCATGCTGGCAACGACGGCTCGATGATGTAGAAATCACAAAGCTCTGCTGTGTTTTTTATTTAAGACTGTGAAATATCCAGTCTTCCACTTTGTTTTCAACGAACTTCAATTTCGTAAATTTAAAGGATACATGCTACTAAAATTACAGTTCCATTTAAGAATTCTTCCTGGATTATATTTAATTTTCATAGAAAAAGCTCTGTTGAATTTACAAAAATTTAGGTCTGAAATTGTCACGGATTCTTTCTCATATCCGCTACTTCGTAACTACATAATTCTTTAATTCCTTGAGTACAAATTCTTTTCGTGTAGATATATTTTTAACAAATATTTAGACTTTTGGGCCGCCGCTCTCTGAATAATTCAACTTTTTCAGTTTTACCATTTTTTAGAAAAACTTTCTGGACGACTCGACCAATTTTTAATGTTCATAGAGAAAATAAATACTAATAAAAAATATATACTATTATTTTTGGTTTCAGTCACCTGGTTGGTTAAAGAATTCATTTAGAAAACATATTTACAGAAACCACTTTTAGCGTAACTTAGCACCAAAGACGTAACGGAGTGTTTGAGTGGCCCTTCTTTTTTCTGTTTTCGTTTTTTTGCCTTTTCCATTAATTTTGTCATTATTTTTTGTCAAGTGATTTAATTACTTTATATCATAATTAAAATAAGTAATGAAATAAAACTACAGAAGAAATGATGAATATTCAATTACAGCTTTCAACAACTGAGAAGAATAAGACTTCTGAGCACAAGCTCCATAGATAGTTCAAACCAAAATGATTGCTACAAGGACACATAAGGAGTATAGTAGAGAATACCATAGTCCAGTATAATTTTCTCTTTTTCAGATAAATATGATATTTATGTTTTACAATCCCTGAACTTTACGTTTTGCAAGGTTTTATGAAATGAACTGAATGCACACATCGCTGAATTAGATAAAGCTTTGAAAAATATTCTTTTCCAAAGAAGACAAGTTGTAACTACATTTTGGATGAGTCCCCTGCCATTCCAATTTCGGTTAGGGTCACAGAGGATTCTGACACAATGCAGTTACTGCTTTTCTTCTTTCAGCAGCAGTATTGTGGATTTTTCTGTGACACTTAAAACTTACGTTATTAGGGTTTTGTTCTGAGCAAAGCGGTGAATCAATTCATCGTGGTTTTTTATAAGTATAGGAATATTTTTAATTAACCAGTATTGTTCCCAAGTCTTTTTTTTCTCAATTGTTAAAATCTGTAATTGAATATTCATCACTTCTTTTGTAAATTTAAATGCTTACTTATTTTAATTAAGATATAAAATTAATTTAAGTACAGGGTGCGCTATCTAGACAGGAACTATTTCAATGTTTAATAAGTTCGCCATTTTTCAGCCGATTTTGGAAAATGAAAAAGATTTATTTAAAGTATACAATGCCAATTATTGATAATTCACTCAGAATATAATATCGATCAAATGACCGCCTTCTTTAGACACACAAAAAGCGGCCCTTTTTTGAGCATTTTGGATTGTATTTGACAAAACTTGGGGCGTAGTAGCAGCAATTTCCGCTGTGATATTAGCCTTTAATTCTTCAACAGTCTTCGGTTTGCTGGCATACACCTTACTCTTCAAGTAGGCCCACAGAAAAATAGTCCGGTACCGTCTAATCCGGCGAACGAGGAGGCCAGTTTAAATCACCCAAATCACAGTGTTCACAGTAATTTTCTTAATATTCTATTTTTGATTATGTCAATCGATAGTGAAGTATACAAATAAAAAAAAATGACGGGAACATTGAAATTATTTAAGAAAATTTTATATAAAAAGAGAGACTGAACGAGCATCCGTCGAGTGAAAGACGGTAAGATCATGAACTAATAGATAATAGAAGAACAGTGTCGTAGTATAATTTAGAAACATTGGATTAATTAAATTAAAAATTAAAAAGATTGAAAAGCTTGAATCACAAATTATTAGTAGAAGCATAAATTTATATAAAATTAACGCACCTACAAATATAAAATTAATGGTTATATCAAGATAAGTGTATGCATCTAAAACATAAGATCTTAAAATTAATAAAACTAGTATAACATTGTACAATGGACTGAAATTATTTGGAGCAGCCATTATATGCAAGCAACTATCGCCCTCCCTTTTAAACAACAACATTTCTGCTGCAAGTTCTTTTAAACTCATTATGTCCATGGTCTAAAATCCATTCATGTTCTATGTCAAACTGATAACCATCTTCAACCTGATATTTCGAAATAACTGTATGGTTCTATAGATTGTGTCTAAGATTAGCATGATGTTCTTAAGTTCCATTCGAAAGTAATTTTCCAGGTTGACCTATATAGCATTTATCAAATTTAAAACAAACAATTTAATATTCTACATTAGTAAGCTAAAAAATGTTAAGAGAATTTTGCCTTTTTTGTGAACCTATGCAGTTTAGAGTTAGCCCTAAATACTGTTTATGTTAAATGCACTTCAAACTCTTTGTATTTCTTGTTTAAATTAAGGCCTAAGATGGAAATAATTTAATTCTTGAAAAACATAATAGAATTTATTGTTAGGTAAAATAATGAAAGTATGATCAACATGCCTAAAATATGTGTGAATGGTAAAATATAAATTTGCAATAACTATGGACTTTCAATCTTGTATAGTGAGATCAGCTGAAACAGGTAATATGAGAGAACCCATAGGATTATCATATACCTGTCGGTGAACAATTTAATTAATTAGAAAAACTGTTTGATTGATCAAAAAACTTTATACCCCTTTTCAAATTTAATTAAATACAAAATTATAAAATTTTGAATGTAAATCCATATACCCAAAATACCGTTCATCACCGAATCGATTGGAATATTTGGTGAATAATGATGGTGTATTCGCCAAAACCATACTATGAGCAGGAGGAACTGTTCTTTTAACTATTATGTTATAAAACTTTTTTAACGTTTTAAACGTTTTTAAACGTTTGTATACCTTTTTTACAATAATTCCATTCTCAGTATCCTAGGCTTAAATTCGAATAACAAATAGAACCGAGCAATTCTATTTACTTATTTAATGTTAATTTTATTGAAAATGATGATGTCACTATTTTCCCGGATTGGTTGCAGGATGCATACTTACCCAGTGGGCAAAAAAATTAAGGAAGTCCTAGAGACATCTTTGGGACATCCCTAAGACGTCTTTTATAACATGTCTTTGGGCGACATGGGGATGCTCTTAAAACGTGTAATGTCAGTAGGAAAGACGTCCCGAGAACGTCCATGTCTTTAAGACGTCTTTAGGTCACCTTTAGGACGTTGGACGTCTTAGAGACGTTAGTTGGACTGACATCAGACGTACTAGGAACGTCCTAAAAACGTTCTTGGGACTTTCATAATTTTGTGCCCACTGGGTATCCAGTAAAGTAGCTATTATAAAAAATCTCATACACATCATTTAAACTATGACAAAAAACTTTTTACGAGTCCAATAGGATTCTATTAAATATATTTTGTTACTTAACAATTATACAAGAAAATTATTTTAAACACACATTATTGATCAAATAGAAGTTCTTAGAGATCCCTTATCAGGATGAACAAATTCACATCTAGATCATAATGTAGGTTTCAAACATATTGGTTTTGTATAATTTCATGTTAGTTTGTCTTTTGACGCTAAAATAATGTTAAGTGAATTCAAGATTAAAGCAAAATTTAGGATTTATTTGAAACTGAATAAGTTCACAAAATTGGGCAATGATTTTCTTAACATTTTTCAGCTCCTAATGTATTTTATAAAATTGTTTGTTTAATTTGTGATAAATGCTATATAGGTCAGACTGGCAGATTACTTTCCACTAAAGCTAAAGAACATCATGCTAATTCTAGACACAATGTTAAGAAACATAAAGTTATTTAGAAATATCAGGTTAAAGCTGGACATCAGTTCAACTTGGAACATGTATTGGATTTACACCGTGAACTTAATGTGTTAAAAACCTGTAGAAGGAACGTTCTTAATTCAGAGGGGGTGTGATGATTGCTTGAATATAGCCACTAATTTAGCCCTCTAGAAAACTACGTGATATCATGCGCATCCGCAATCTACCCCTGCTCTCTAAAACTGCGCATCGCAACTTATATTCTTCTGAACGAGCGTTTTCGGTCGTCCTGGCCTACGGTAATTGGGGACAGCATCGTGTGCAACAAGCAGGATGCGTCGAATATCAACTCGCATTATTTTCAGGGAGGAAGTCTTCGTGCACATTGATCATCTACGCTTTATCCCGCTTGTTGTACTATCTACTATATATTCATTATATAACGTCATACTAGATTCATTAATTTGAAATGCAATTTGTAAGATAAATGCTTTTATCACAATGACTCCGTTATATTTATAATTTAAGTAGTATTTAAAGTATTAGTTTTCTTAAAATCTTTTTCATTTCAAGTTTTAGAAACGCGACATTTCTCACTTGTACTGCGATACTATTCTTTAATTTTCTGTCATTTCAAGTCAGGCCTATCGAGAGGAAGACACGGGCCCGAGGGTGAGAATTACGGGCCTCAATATGTGATGTAAAAAAATCTAAATTCAGGCTGATGAAAACTCCACGCCTGAGGAAAATCTCATCCTCCCAGCCCCTCCCCTATCGTCAGGCCTGTTCATGCTTATACCTTTTTCCACTCGATGTTAACCCTCCATATGAAATGGAAGATCACAATATCTCCCTTTTTAAATTTGAAACTTCTAAACAATTTTCAATGCGCCCTTTATGGTTTTTATTGGTGCACTTGACTATCTATCTACATGCTCAAATTTAGAATATTAACAACTATAGGTAAAGGATTTGAAATTTTCAACATTTCAACCAGAGGTCTTTTTGTCGTGTATGTTTTGTTTTGGTATGTATTTATTAATAATGTGTCCACTAAGGGTTGACATGACCTTTATTCCTAACATGACCAAACTTTATATCATCTTATCCTCACTATTTACAATAATGACAATATTTATAACTATTTACATCGATTCTTATATCTTCTTACTTCTACAATAATCTATCGCAGTTTCACTGTCGGAAAAGTAAGCGAAGGATCAAAGAAAGAGAGCGAGCGAGTGAGAGCGAGCGCATCTTAATCTCCTTATACTACTACATAATAATAATTACTTACAAATCTTCACGCTTCTAATACAGGCAATTTTCGTTTCCTGTTTCACTTGCTTTCACTTCTATTCATTCTCATGCTAATTTTTCCATTTTTTCACTTTTGTTCTTTCTCATTCTCCCATTTAGCCCCCCTCGGTAATTTTCCTTTCATTGACAAATCCCCTTTTCCTGTCCCTTTTAGCTTTGCTTCCCTTTTAAACTTATTTCTATTACTTTTTTCTCCCTCTAATGTCACTATTGAGGAAAAGATATTCAAATCAATATAATCTCGTACTTCTAGTTTCTTGATCTTGTCCCTTACCTCATCATCAACAATCACATAATCAATTGCCGTTCTTCTTTCTCCTCCTGAACGTGGATATTCTTCTTCTTTTCTCCTTCTGTATTTCCGTTTCAGATAAGCCATACCACCTCCTCCAAGCTCTTTGACAATTTCTTTCCCTCCCCATTTAGTACCTTATCTTTGGAATTTCTTCCTCTCTTTTCTTCTTATTACCTTCCTTTTCTATCTCCTGTTCTCGCGTTGAAATTGCCACCCATTATAAAGCTTATCTCTTCCTTAATATCTCCCATTATATTTTTAATTGCCTCTGCTTTCTTTTGCATATAACCGTTCATATAAAATCCCAATGTCTTCCACTTTTCTCCTCGCATCTTTCCTTCTTCTACTATTAATTCTTCGTTTGGTTTCTTCCTCTCTTTCTTATCCTTATCTGCCATACATTCGTTCCTCACACCTATTAGCATTTCTTTCATTTCTTTACCTTTTTTATTCTTTTCTTTGCATTTTCAAATTGCCATTTGTAACCTCTTGGTAACATTTCCCTTACTCTATACTATCCCGCTTCATCTAGCCACGTCTCCGTTATTACTACTGTATTCGACTGTGTTGAATTTCTCCTAAACACTGCATTCTTTTTCTCCAATCCTGATATATTCTACTAACCTATCCCCCATTCTTCCCTACATTCATTTCTGCATATTCCTTTTAACACACATCAAATCATCCTTTATTTTTACGGGCTTTTATATAACAACCCCTTTTTTATCACTTCCCTCCTATGTTCGCATTTCTTAAGTTGCCGATACTATCTGACACTATTTGATACTATATGATACCTTTAAAAACTTTCGATGCAATCCAATACTATTCACTACTATCCGATACTTTGCGATACTATCCGATACTATGCGATACTATCCAAAACTATTCGATACTATATGATTTAATCTGATACTATTAATAGTATACCATACTATAGGATACATTGCGATACATTTAATACTATACGATAGTATACTATATTATGCGATACTACCTGATCCTATATGATAATATCCGATAAAATCCAACACTATCCGATAATAGCCGATATTATGTGATAGTATCGAAAATTATATGATACTATCTGATATTTCCAATGCTATCCGATACTATATGATACTATCCTATACTGTATGATGCTATCCGATACTATCCGATACTTTCGATCTTACCCGACACTATTTCATACTATTCGATATTATCCAATACTTACTTTTTGATACTTTTAAAAACTATTTAATACTGCCCGATACTATCCAATGCTTTTCGATACTATCCAATACCATCAGATACTGTTCGATACTTATGATAATTTCCTATAGTATCATATACTTTCGATGATATACGATTCTATCTGAAATAATCTAATATTATCAGATACTATCTGACGTTGTCTAAGACTGTTTGATACTATCCGATATTATACAAAACTATAAGATACAATTAGATGCTTTCATTTCTATCCGATTCTATCCGATACTCTCGATATTAGCCGATACTACACAATACTATCCGATATTATCGAATACTTTTCGATATTATCCTATACTATCTGGTAATATCCGATACTATATAAATCTATCCGATACTAACCGAGATTATCCAATAATATCTGGTAGTATCCGATACTATCCAATAGTATGCGACACTTTCCAATATTACCCAATACTATCCGATACTATATAAAACTACACGATACTCTCGGATACTATATAATATAATCCGATACTATTCGGTACTTTTAATACTAACTGATACGCTTATTCATACTGAGTCTTGGACCGCCGTTGCGTTGCTGGCTCTTCTTTGCCTACCACAGTCGGTGAATTAAGGAAACCATTAAGGACGTTTTCAACCTCCCGACACGTCCACGGAAGTTCTCAAACAGCATTTTTGGATTACAGGTAAAGCCTGCTTATTTAATATGTGAAAGAAAGCTACGCTCGACACGTGGCCACGCTAAGTCAATTTTATAAATCTTCAGATCTTCATTTTGTCAAAAAAAGGCGTAACACGTGTTTGAGACTTAGGTTCTCTAACTGGGCCTTTACTTATTATATTTATGTCTCCTAAAACGCATATTTACGTTACTATTTTTGAGTGAATTTCTTTCCCTTTTTCTTCTGAATTTTCTTTGTAAACATGATGGAACTGTGTTATAGTCAAGTGTTACCCCAAAAGGGCTCTATCTTTTAAATGTAACCCTTGCCACGTGCCCCTTTTATAGAAAGCCAGTTGAACAATAACGAGTTTTGTTCCGGAATTTTAATTTATCATTGAATGAGCCCCTTTATTAAATTCTGCGAGTTAATTTAAATTCGGGATATTATAGAACTGTTCCAGAGTCCAGATTACCTGTAAATTTTGTACAACCTAAAAAATGAACTCCCTCTCATTATTACAGTAAATCCATAAATCGAACATCGCTCAAGTATCATTATGAAATGCTCCCTCCCCCTTTCCCTGTGCCGTATTTTTTGTGAATCACATAAGAATTTGGTAAAATGTTGAGAATTGTGTTCTCATAGGCCTTTGTTAAGTATTTGAAAAAATGTTAAGAATTGTACTCTTATACACATGTTTTTGGAAATTTTTGTATTTTGCGAAATCTTAAGAACTGTGTGCTTATAAACATGCGTTGATAGCATACAAAAAATGTCGAGAATCGTGTTTCTTCTTTTTATTGTGTGTATTTTTAAAACATGCGTATTTTGGTGGAATGTTAATGTGTTAATATGATTTCAATTAGTCACTTACGAAAAGCCTTTTCTTTTTTAACATCTTATCTAAATTTTGTATGTTAATTTTGATTGTGTTGATGGCAATGATTAAAATCCAATTTAGAGTAATGAGGGATTTGTGAGTTAAACGCAATTTCTGCCGGGATCGACCAAAGA
>NC_046657.1:120634185-120639598 GCF_010883055.1 Belonocnema kinseyi | reverse complement strand
AGCTCCAAGGAGATTATGTTGAAAAATAAAAAAAAATTTACCCAAAAAAAATTGTTTTTATACTTCATTCTAAGGACTTATTGAACTACCCTCGTAACTCTCAGTGTTTTTAATGTTAACATAAATGCATATTGAAACTGTTTTTGCAGAGAAAAATTTTATTTTCCACGACAATATATTAAATACAATCATCATGTAACGTCACTTTCTCTTCAAAGCCATAATATCTGATACTATCGCATACCATCCGAAACTCTTGATACCCTCTATTACAATCCGATACTATCTGATAGTATACAATATAATCTGATACTATCGACACTATCCGTTACTGTCTGATACTATCCGATAATATTTAATGCTATTCGATAAAATCTGAAAAATTCGACACTATGCATCACGATCTCATTCTTTCAACCCTACCTATTCCTGTCCGATTTTATCAGATACTATACAGTACTAGCCGATACTGTCCGAAACTGCCTAATAATATGCAGTACAATTCGATTAAATCCTAAAATTTTGATACTACCCATTGAAGTCACTACTATCCTATACTATCCAATACTTTCTCTACTGTCTATTACAACCTGACGCTATCTCATACTATACAATATAATCCGATAATATCCGATACTATCCGATACTATCCGATACTAACCGGTACTTTGCAAAACTTTTCTATACTAAACGATATTTTCGACACTATCTGATGCTTTCGATACAATACATTACATTCCGATACTATCTGATACTTTACAATACTCTCGGATATCATCTGATACTGTCTCATACTTTCGATACAACCCATTACAATCCGGTACTGCATTATACCATACAATATAATCCGAAACTATTTGATACTACTTAATACTATCTGATACTAATCGATACTATCTGAAAATAACTGGTACTATCCGATACGATCAAAAAGTATCAGATACTATCCGATACTATTCAATGAAATCCAAAAATTTTGATAATATCTATTACAGTCTGATACTATCCGATACTATCCGATACTATTCAATACTTTCAATACTATCCGGAATTTTTTATAAAATGCGAAAACTTCGATACTATCCATTAAATTCCGATACTATCCGATAGTATCCGATACTATCCGATACATTCGATACTCTATATTACAATCATATAATGTCTTATACTACACATATAGGGCCGATACTATCTGATACTATTCGATAAAATTCGAAAACTTCGATACTATATATTACAATCCGATACCATCGGATACTATACGCTATTATCCGTTACTCTCCGATAGAATCCGATACTATGCGATAATATACGATACTATCCGACACCATCCGACACTATCCGATACTATGTAGTATAATCTAAAAACTTGAATATTATCCAATATAATCCGAGATTATCCGCTTACTATCCAAAACATTTCGATACTAAACGATATTATCGAAACTATCCGATTTTTTCGATACTATCTATTGCAGTCCGATACTTTTTGATACCACAAAATACTCTCCGATACTATCCGATTCTATCCCAGGCTGTCATTTACTAGTATACATCATAATCCGATACTATCGAAACTATCTGTAACTATCCGATAGCATTCGATACTATCCGACACTATTCGATAAAATCCGAAAATTTTGATACCATCCATGACAATCTAATACAATCTGATACTATCTGATACATCACGATATTAACGATATATTCGACACTACCGGATTGTTTCGATTCTATCCATTATTGTCCAGTACTATATGATACTAATTCTGGCTGATGCTTACGCAATATGATCTGCTATTATCCGATACAATACGATACATTTCGATAGTTTGCGATACTAAACGATATTTTCTGAACCGATAAGTTGGTCTAACAATCTCTAAAAAGTAGCGGGCATGTTGGTAAGCCCAAAAGGCAATCTTTTAAAACTGAATAAGCCTCGCATAAATTGTAAAGGCTGTTTTTTCTCGACTGTTGTATTCTAACGGGATTCGGAGGAAACCTTAATGGAGACCTAGCGTAGAAATATATTTCGCTCGATGCAACTTATCTAGAATAATATTCATTTGGGATAAGGGATAGGCGTCCTTTTCGTCACTTCATTGAGCTTTCGAAAATCCAAACAGAATCTGTAACTTTTATCTGGTTTCTTTACCATTACGACAGGGGACGACCAACCACTTTTGGAGGGTTTTATGATGTCGTCAGCCATCATCGCATCGGCTTCTCTGATGGTATGTTCTATAATCTTGGGTGAAACTAACTAGTGACGCTGTTCAATGGGGTTATGATTACCTACGTCAATCACATGTTCTGTCAGTATAGTCAGCCCTGGTTTACCGGCTTCTTCTTTTAACTTTCTTCCACGGAACTCCTTAAAAATTTCAGATTGACTACTAGCCAGTTGATGCAATCAAGTTCTATCCTCAAAATATACCTGAATACGGAACCTTTTAAATAGATCTAAACCTATGGTAAATGCAACTGGCAGGGATGATGATATTCGTGTTCACATTTTGCGGGTTTAATTTTTCTATTCTATAATGGTGATAACTTCTTTCGATACTAATTCGACTTGACTATTTGCCATTTGAATTAAACCGTGACTTTTTTTGATCTTGATACCCAAATTCTCAACAATTTTCAAACCGTTAGGACCTATGAACGAACAGGAAGCACCGTTGTCTACTAGAGCTTTTACTGGGTTAACCATAATTTTTAGGATCACAAACATAAGGGGTTCAGGTGTGCATAAGGGCATCGCATGATATGGTAATACAGCTAAATTAAATATGTGAATGACTGGAAATTTATTAGTACTACTCTCTGGGTTTAACACTTTAACTTGAATTGGCTTGTCTTCAGGAAGGGGTGAGAGTTTACGAGATAATTTCTCGAAGGGAATCACTTCAAAGGGATTATTATTTTCAGGAAGACTGTTAGTTGCTCAACTTTGCCTAGAAAAAAATTGAAAACAGGAGGATTTAAATATACTTTATCACACGATACTTCAAGGTGAGACCTTTAATTTTTTGTTTCTAAGCAATTGAAAGAACGATGTCCTGTTGTCTTACAGTTACGGAAGATAGCATGGGGGTACTATTTTCTTGACTGGGTTTCCACTAGGCTTTATGGTGGCCTTATGATCTGGATCTTTCAATAAGTAGAAGTTCTCAATTATTTCCTCAAAATTAATGACAGGTTCTGGTTGATCTTCTAAAATATTGATCCTTTCTCTCCGTCTATCCTGATTTCTGCCTGTACTTTCTCGATAAGCCAAATCAGGTAAAGGAAAACAAACAGGAGTTGGAAAAGACTTATAAGATCTAGCTACCCTATAACTTTTCTCTAAATCAATTAAAGACGTAGTAAAGATTTCGGTGTGCAAAGCTAATCCTTTCTCACTCGGTAAAGGGGGGATCAAATCTATCATACATTGACATCATACTAGTGAGATAGTCAACTACCGATTCTCGTTTGCCCTGACTCCTCCGATGGAATTCTCGACGCAAATCGAATTTAAATCTGAATCAGCGAACTTTGAACGAAAATCGTAAGCCAATTAGTCGAAAGTAAGCCAATTGGACTACATGCTTTTACACTAGTTTAACGCAATACCTGACAAAAAGAAAGGAAGCAATCGCAACATCACAGTATTATTTAATGGAAAAATTGATCTACCTTTAATAAGACAAGTGAGATAATTTTCAACATCTTCCTTCGCAGAACCTGAGAATTTCAAATTCCACTCTCGCATGATGTCACACGTTGCTGCTGGGTTAGGAAGAATTAAATCACGTCTAGAATAAGCTTGAGAATTGGGGAAGTTTTGGCTGAAATTGGGACTATTAAAAGGACGATCAAGAGTAGGATCGAACGTGACGTGAGGAGTATTTAATCGAAGAGCGGTTCTGTGGAATAGGTACCTCTGTCCATGTGCTGGAAATTCGACATCTGGATTTCTGAAAGAAGGACTTGACTCTCTATTTCCTAAATGAGAGGCACATTTACGAGGCTGAGTACGGTTATCTCGATGATAGGGATCGTAAAAGGAAGGGTGATAGTCATCATACCTATTCTCCGACGGTTCTTGATAATTATACGTGCACGGTTGTCTTGACAAAGGATCGGTGCTTAGGAGTCAAGGCTTCTGTCCAAAACGCGTCGTGTTACCTTTCAGGAAGCCACTCCCGCCAACCGTCCATCTCACTCCCACCAAAATCTCCTTCTCTCCTGGACCTGAAGATTGGACAGCCATTATATAAGCCGAAAGTCACAAAGCCATTCCGCGACGGTGTTAAAACTGCGACGACTAGTCCCATAACTACCTGCAGTACCAGCTCAAGACACTCAAGGTGTTCTGCTTCCGTTGTAGAATACCGAGATTCACAATTGTGAACTGCAGTGACGAGTACCAGAGAAAAGGACCATATACCGAAAGAAAAAGAACAAGTACATCCCTCCGGCATGTAGTCGGGTATATGGTTGTCGAAAGTGAGGGTAATGAAGATGAAGACAGAGGTGATATCAAAGAGTAGAATCTCCTCGTTTCTATCTTTCTCTAAGTCAAGATATTACCCCTAATATTTTTCAAGTCCCACGTTTGGCGCCATGAAATGTTGCATTTGAAAAGTATTCTAGACTCCACAAGGTTGCATTGAGCCCCAGGCCTTTTTCTAGCCACTTCAATTCCGAATGATTTCAAATATCAAAATAGTATAATCAATAACGTACAAAAAAAGAAGGAGTGACCAGACTGGATTACAGGAATACATTGTACCGGACTTTTCGCACGGTCAGCTCAGACTCGGTGGTTGGGCGTGTTCAAGGAAATGAAGATGGTTCATGATACAAAAAAAATTCCTCAATATTCAGTAAAAATAATTATTTCAATTTATTTAATTAAATATAGCTTGCAACAATTGAGGTGTCTAATTAGGCGTCATTCTTGACATAAATCAAAATTGACAAAATCTCGAATAATTAAGGTCTCGACTAATCCCTAATACATACGGAATCTTCAATCATAACCTAAAATACTTGAAACGTGAACTAACTCTGAGAACTTAGGCTTCTCTGACCGGAATTCCACAAATGGTAATTTTAAAAAGAAAATCGCCTAAAACCCTAAATTCTCTTAATTCTGTAAATTTTGTAAATTTCAAAACACAAATTCTTTGATTAATCCGAAAATTATCGAATTCCTTAGTCCCGGAAATCTAATAAATATAAAAATCTAACCTCAAAATGGACAATAACCTAACTTTAATAGATTAGTAGTGAGTGATTACTAGTAACAGCCTTATTTATTCTGTTAGTAATAGTTTGTCCCACACATCCCATTAAATTCAAAAATCATCACGCTATATAACAAAATACTTAGATTTTTAAAACTCAGCACTGAACTCGA
>NC_046657.1:120621328-120634085 GCF_010883055.1 Belonocnema kinseyi | reverse complement strand
ATATCTAGTCGGGAGTGGTGCTGACTGAAAACAGATGATTTGGAGCGATTCGCGCGCCATCTGTTGGTCATTCTAAGGACTTATTGAACCACCCTCGTATTTAGAATTAAAAATTCCATTATTAAAGAATTTTACTCAATCAAATCGTACGTTTGATACAGAACATCTACTCGTAACTTTTTTTTATCCAATTGAAAAATATTATTTATTTATAAGATATAGGAAATATACTGACTAATCGAAATGGATTTTACTATTAAATGTTCAAGTGTACAGAAAATCTTGACTAGATGCTTAAAACTTGAGACTGAAATACGTCTGCTTTTTATTTGTATTTTAGAAATCATAGGCTCATCAGCCAATACCTTTATAATTTTATTGGTATGAACAATATATATATTCAGCAATATATACACTTAAACCAATATATGCATATCTGTTAGACTTTATCTGTTTATCTTCCTTTTCATTCAGAAAATAAGTTTTATTATTTTACTTTGAAATTAATTTCCTAATCAAAAGTGATTGAAGTATAATCATAAAAGTTAATTATTCCTTTCACCAGCAGTCTAGAATTCAAAAAGGCATGAGAATAGTTTTAAAATAATTTGTCATATAGTATTTTCGAAACTTCCTCAACCCTACAAAAGTATGCATTTTCCGGAACTTTCGTCTTTTATCTATCTATCCCTTACCTTCCGTTCCTAGAATTTGAGCAAACGCGAGCGTCTGGCGAGAAAAGGCCCACGTCCGCATCCCTTTAAGAGCTACCTCCTCCTTCATATGCAACCTTTTACTCAGCTCCTGCATATGCTTCCCTTTACCCTAATTTATGTTAAATATGTATAAAATTTTATGTATGTATATGCATATAAATATTATTATTCGGTAAGCTTCTTTCCCAGAGGGAAGATTTAACGGGTTTTCTCCCAAAACTACAAATAATAGTCACAATGTTTTATATTTATTTTTAAATTTGACTGGTTTTCAATTATATACTCTGTTGGTTTTTAATTCTTAATTAAAGTTATGAGAGTAAAACCATATATAATCATTATTCTTTTTCGTATTTGTTTAAAACGGCGAAGCCGTAACTGCAACTTTATAATATGGCGTCATACAGACATTTAAAAATGTATCCTGATACTAACATACAATTTCTAGAAATTCCCTTTTTCACACCTCCTTGTACTCTATTAATAGAATTTAAAACAACACATTTGTCTAGCGCAGGGCTCTTCAAAAAGAGACGATTCAGTCACAAATACTTTATTAATTTATAATAATATATATTATATCACATTACTATTTATAAATATTTACTATTTAATTACTACTATTTAAATCGCACTTATTATTCTTAAATTAAAGTCAGTAAAGTAAAATTATAGATGTTAATTATTCTTTCATCTCGCGGCGCAGTGGAGGGGAAAGGAGCCAGTCTAGACAGAGGGCCGAGTAGTGGGTTTAAGCTGGCGGGCGGCCCATAATTGTTCCTTACTACTGGCGGAAAATTTTCATAATAATATTTGATAATAAAGAAATGGCAAATTTATCATATCTTCTTGTCAATATTTTCTACTTTTAATGAACGTTTATTCAATCATTTAAAAAGCCTATGTAGGGCAGAAGGGCGGCATTTCGCAACTGTCTAGGGCGAAAAATTATCTTATTGCACTACTCATTTTATTAATATATAATTCATGAGCGAGGTGAAAGTAAAAGTTTTATCACCAAAAGAGGCCAACTGAAATATGCAGGGTGTTTTTATTATCCTGAGACATCAAAATTTCTCAAGAGTACGTATGAACCGAAAAAATGCCCATTAAAAAACTTTTTAATTTCAAGGGAGAAAAGCGACTGCGCAAAAATGTACAACATACCCCACCCCATGGGGCGAGAGGGAGCTTAAATTAAAAATTAAAAATAGGAACCTATTTTTTTATTGCGGATTCAGATTCTCCATTAAAAAATACATGTACGTATATTTTGCTCATGCCATGAGGTCTGCATAAGGCAGTCAGAATTTTTTGGCATGAACGTTTCTTATTCTACATTTAAAATGAAGAAACACGTGTTTTATCGTTTGGGTTAAAATTAGTTTGTATGAATCGCGAGCTGTTGAAGGAAAGCTTAAAATTCAATAAAAAGTGCGAAAATATTTTTCAAAAGCAAATGAAATCAATTTATACAATTATTTACTGCATCATTATTATCTCGATTAAGATGCATTGCCGCCACTCGTAAAATTAATTTTTTAATTTAAATTGGTGTTTCGTTTGTTCCTGTTCTCAAAAAGGTTACCGGTTTGCGTTTACAGTACAAGCATCCAAACGTGTTCACATTCACTGAACTTTTGAACGTAATGCACTTAAACTCTCTAGGCAGACCCCAGATTTGCCTAGTCCGTCGCCTGTTATCTATTCCGAAAGTTTCTATGCTGGCTTCACCCCCGTGAGGTTACTGTTTCATTTATTTCCCGGCAAAGAACGTCAGTTCTATACATCCAACTTATAAGTATCGTTTGAATTGTAATTCAGGCAAAATACCAATTAAAAATTTTTTTATTCGTATCAGTTTGCCTCTCTCAATTTTTCTTCGTCTGAGTATTTAGTTAGGGTTCATTTCTGCGATTTAATATTTTCGTGATTTAGCTTATCTTTCAGTTTTGTATCATTTGTATATTTATTTTTTAATGAAAATTGACTTTTTTACTTTGTTACTTTAATTTCCGATGATTTCACTATGCAATATTTATATAGGTAATACTGTTGTTGAAGGTTCTCAAAAGAATGCGGTGAACATGGTCTTTCCCATAAATAAAATTTACTCTGGGAAACGAAGAGTGTGTCTGCATTTTGTAAAACTTATCAAAAAGCCTATCTACAACAGCGCTGTAGAAAATTTTATCCCTCTCAATGATAGTTAGCTTGCTGCAACATTTTTTCCAGAAATAACCATGAGTCCGAAAAATTATGTTTGCAGAAACTATTATCGACAATTTGTTAAAGGGATTCCAGTTCAATCGAATGTACCGATCGAAGCAGACATAGTTCAGAAAGATGAGTTAGAAAACATCGAATTCAGTATCACTTGTAGTGCATCATGAAAAGATGAAAGACAATGGAGAAAATTAATAGATTCCCTTTCTGAGGCTACTTCTAGCAAATTGTCCAAAATTTATGATACTGAGACTAGATTTAAGAAAGACTGTGATAGTTGCCAGCAATGGACGTCAAATTTCCGAGAACCGATTTATAATTTTTGTTATAAATCACAGAAAATCAGACTCCTGACAATATTGCCTGAAGAAGTGGCCATGCAATGTATTTTAACAAAGTTCCCTGGTTCGACAATGCATATGATTGTCCAAGAAAGAAGGCTGAAATTGGAAAAGGGCGTACATTAATTTCCTGATACTTATAATGGGCATCCAGTAAGGGAAAAAAGAAATCCAAAAAGCACTGGAATACTACTCGAATGATGATCTGGACTGCTTCAGGCAGAGTTCGAATAAAAGCGATGTAATCTTTGTGAATGAATATGAAAAGAAAATGAAAAAGAAAAAGGTTACAAGATTCATAACATGAAGCTTCGTCAAAACCTACTACACCTTTAAAGAAAACAGTTCACAGACTAATTAGGAAAAAAATAGAAATTCTATTCTTTTCGACCCAATTGGTACTCATACATCTCTTAAAAGAATTGTGTTTATTTACTGTTCAAATTTTAATGTTTGCCTCATCGGACCAAAAACGATAATGAAATTGAACCATTCAGGTAATTCAGATTTTCGCAAAAAGTTGCTTCCTCTTAAAGTAGGTTCTCCTCCTACTAATGAATTCAAGTTTGATGAATGCAAGAGATGTCCAGGTGCTAGAGATATAACGTTGCTTTATTCGGACTCTGCCTGGAGCAGTCTAGATCATCATTCGAGTAGTATTCCTGTGCTTTTTGGATTTCTTTTTTCCTTACTGGATGCCCATTTTAACTATCAGGAAATTAATATACGCCCTTTTCCCATTTCAGCCTTCTTTCTTGGACAACGGTATGCATTGTCACACCAGGGAACTTTGTTAAAATACATTGCATGGCCACTTCTTCAGGCAATATTGTCAGGAGTCTGATTTTCTGTGATTTATAATAAAAATTATAAATCGGTTCTCGGAAATTTGACGTCCATTGCTGGCAACTATCACAGTCTTTCTTAAATCTAGTCTCAGTATCATACATTTGGACAATTTGCTAGACGTAGCCTCAGAAAGGGAATCTATTAATTGTCTCCATTGTCTTTCATCTTTTTATGATGCACTACAAGTGATACTGAATTCAATGTTTTCTAACTCATCTTTCTGAATTATGTCTGCTTCGATCGGTACATTCGATTAAACTGGAATCCTTCTAAAAAATCGTCGATAATAGTTTCTGCAAATATAATTTTTCGGACTCATGGTTATTTCTGGAAAAAATGTTGCAGCATGCTAACTATCATTGAGGGGGATAAACTTTTCTAAAACGTTGTTGTAGATAGGCTTCTTGTAAAGTTTTTCAAAATGCAGACGCATTTTTCGTTTCCCAAGATAAATTTTATTTATGGGAAAGACCATGTCTACTGCATTATTTTAAATACCTTCAACAACAGTGTTACCTTAATAAATATGACATAGTGAAATGATCGAAAATTAAAGTAACAAAGTTAAAAAGTCAATTTTTGTTAAAAAAGAAATATACAAAGGATACAAAACTGAAAGATAAGCTAAATCACGAAAATATTGAATCACATAAACTAAATCTTTGAGCTTGTCACATAAAGTTTTTCTGAGAAGGAATGACTACCCTTGCTGCATTTGAAGAAGAGCTTACAGATTGTATTTAGAAAGAGAATATCCACATGCACGTAAAAAGGGTTCAATGAGAGGCTATAAAAGAAGAAGGGGAAAGAATTAAGAAGACCTTGATGCTGTTACACCGCTGGTAGCTATCAAGCTTCAGAAGTTAGAAGTTTCGCTATCATCAGTGATGACACGAAGCACGTATCAGCGCATGGCTTGTTAGATATGAATCTCAATTTGTAACATTTTAAAAAAACCTCCAATCATGATTCCGCCGAAGAAGTTACTATGTTTCATTACAGTTCCCTATGGTTCGAACTTTAATTTTTGAATGTGTGTGTTTAAATGTGGGGGAAGTACAAAGAACGAGCTGGTAATGCGAGGTAAATAAGTAATTGAGCGCGAAGCGGGAGAACCAATAGTCAGGCGCCCTATACGTGCTCAAACTTATGAGCGCAGCGAAGCGCGCGATGACAATGTTCCCGCACAACGGACAGATTTCTTGTCTTTCGTTTCAAAGCGCATTTCCGGAAAATTCACCAATTTCATTTTTCAGAATAATATTATTTATAATAATGAAATATTATTATTTATGATATATAATAAAAAGTTTTTATTACCGAGATTTTCTTTGTTAAATAAATATCTCTCTACGCGCTCGGTCTTTGTACTTCTCCGACATTTGTGCGCAGGCATTTAAAAAATGAAGCTCAAAGCATCGACAGATGTAATTTGGTTTTTATGAATTCTGATTTGTTAAAGCTCCTTTGGCTTTAACGAATACATTCTCATTACGTATCTCGTGCTTTGCACTCGAACTGGTATAAGCTGCTACTTTTTCTACATTATATTTAACTCTATTATATCAAATGTACACTCAAAAAAAACTGGTTGAACCAACCAGAGTTCTGGTTAATTTAACTAGAATGCAGTATTAAACATGCTCTTACTGGTCCATGTTACCAGAAATTCGGGTGAATTTTACCAGAAGTTCTGATAAGGTTGACCAGAAATATTTACCAGACAGTTTTCTAGTAGCTTAAGAATACTACGTTCTGGTCAACATAACTAGATACTCTGATAAACTTAACCAGATGTTCTGGTAAGCTCAACCAGATATTCTGGTAGACATCGATTTTCTACTATTGATTTTCGATACTCTTCTACCTTAAGTGAGTATTCCTAAATATCTATGAAACTTCATGGACCACATGTTACATTTTCCCAAAGCAAATAATCGAATGAAAGTTTCCGACAACAAAGTACAGCAACTATGTTCCGTTTCGCTAAAATTTCGACTCTCTATAATGCATTCGCTAAGACTATTTTGTTTGTGATTTTACGTAATATTCATATAGATCACTTATTAGTATTTTCGAGAATATTTTTCGAAAACATCCAAAAAATATGTGCTTGATTCGGAAACTGAAAATAAAATAAAAAATTCACGATTTTTCGAGAATTGGACATTAACACCAAAGCGTCAACTGACACATCCGGCAAAATGACATAAAGGAAAAGACAGTTGAATGGAAATCGACACAAGATTCCGACATTCCTGTTACCAGAAATATTAATAAGAAAAAATTAACCCGAGTAATTGATAGAATTTTCTAGTCATATCAATCATAATATCGGATTAAAATAACTAGAAATTTTTTAACCAGGCGCATCTAGAACCTTAACTAGAACTTTTTTTGAGTGTATATTTATTTCTGTAAATCTGTCTGGAACTGCTGATTAAGATATTGCAAAATAAAGTTTAAATTTAATATCTAAAGATTACTTTAATATTTCTTTCTTATTTTGTGTTACATTTTATTCCTAGCTAACCTGAAAAATGTTATCATTTGAATTTGCGGTCAAAGTTTCTTATAGATATGTAAAAGACTTACAAATTATCTAAGTACAATTTTTTATTTTGATAAAAATTAGGAAAGTTATATACTTTTAAAATTTTGAAAATTTTCAAAAAATAGAAAACATTATTTTTTTTACAGATCCAAAAATTTCATTTAAAATGTTCACTAGATACCAAATATATTTCAAAACTATTCTACTCGAATTTTTCGATTAGCTCAAAATTTTAAAAATTATAGCATTTTCAAAATTTTCAATGTTTTTTGTAACTTACATAAATTTTTGTCAAAGTTTCTTATAGATGATTCAAAGACTTGCAAATTATTTAAATAAAATATTTAATTTTCAGGAATATTGAAAAAATTATATACTTTTCGAAAATTTTCAAAAAAAAAGAAAAAATGATTTTTTTATGAATCCAAAAATTTTATTCAAAATTTTCAGTAGATACCAAATACATTTCAAGCTATTCTAGCCGATTTTTTCGATTAGCCCACAATTAAAAAAATTAGAGCTTTTTCAACATTTTAAACAATTTTTTTTCAAGTTTCAGAAAATGTTGTCAATGTCTCCGATAATTGACAAGAATACTTGCAAATTATCCAAATGATATTTTTAATTTGAATGAAAATTAAAAATGTTAGTGTAATGTAATCGTCCAAATTTTCGATCTCTGGTTTTTAACGGATTTTTACGTTTCGGCGCGCACAGAATCCGAAAATAATAAAATTTTGCCAGTGTCTGTCTGTCTGTACGTCTGTCTGTATGTATGTATGTATGCTTACCTGAATGTTGTAGCCACGCTAACTTTTGAAGAATTTCTCCGATCGAGTCCGCATTTGATACACTTCTGAAAGTCCCCAAAATAAAGGCTAAGTTCGTTAATCAGATATTTTGAACCAAAATTAAAAAATTGAGTGCATTTTCAAAATTTTGAAATTTCTGTTAAAGCTTCTTATAGATGGTTAAAAGACTTAAAAATTATCCAAATAAAATTATATATATACATGTATACCTAGTGGCTGTTTCCACGATACATTTTTTTACGGTATACATCGATGTGTATGAGTATATGTCGAATAAGTATAGCAAATTTTTTGATATACTCTTAATTTTTTCGAATAAAAACAAGATAATTATATACTGGTTTTTTCCACGACTTTATGTATAGTTCTGCTATCTCCCTACCCATTTTCGGATACGCCCCCGTCGTGGAAAATGCCATTGTATACATTTTTAAAGTAAACGCCCACTATCGTCATTCTTATTATTTTCAAGAAGAATTAATAATTGTCGTTTTAATTAAACACATACATAATTTTTTTCTGAAATAACACAAAATCAAAATGCTATGAAAAAAATAAAACTTTTATCTTAATATTTTTAATACAAATTTTTTTAAACTAAATATATAAGCAAAAATTCTGGACTAAGTCCCTAAAATGGGCTGGTTCAATGTTTTGATATCAAGAAGACAGGTAAGGAAAGATCAACTTATAAACCAATTATTTTATCAAAATTCACTTCAAGGAAGCCGTAACAAAATAAACACCTTTTTTATTGCGTGAATTCCAAATAACTTAAAAGAACTCCACAGAGATAATGATCCAGTACTGTTATTTACAGGGAATACCTGTCTCAGCAGTTAAATTTTCAGCTACTCGGAGTTAACATCATTTTACAACAGCATATGATGACTTTTTCCGAATCCACTTTTTGACATGTTTGGATATATTTTTGGAAATAACATTTTGATTTAAACTTTATAATTTTTTGGTGACGATTTGCAAAATGTAATGCTTTCTTATTTATATAGTATTCATAGTCCAAACATTGCACCTGTACGAAAACCTTAAATTTTAATTATTGAAAATAATGCGACATTACATATGGAAATCATGTTCAATAATTCCTTCTTATCACTTTGTAACTACACTAGTTACTTGATGATTACCACTTTAGGAAATAAAAAAATTTAATTCTGTAATTTAAAGGTATAAAACAAAGCTGTACTTTCTTAGCTGATATATTTTAACAGTTGGAACTTTTTGTAATATTTTTAGACTTCCTAAGCGCAAAAGTCAGAAAACTGCGTAAAATTAGTAGAAATCTGACTTTATAACGACAGTCGTTGAAAGTACCAGTGGTCGTGGAATCCACCACAGCATATAGGAAATAATCGTGGAATCGGCCCTTGGACATTTTTTTTTTTAATACTAAAAACTTTTATTTTAAATTTTGCGATGAATTTGATATTAGTCATGCTACTCATGTTAAATCATTATTTTTTATCAATTTTTAATTACATGAATTGCTTGATCATGCGGCTCTTGAAGAGATGAAAAAAGGTTTAAAATCCTGTTAAAAGGTATAATACAAAGCTATACTTTATAAGCTTTTTGTAATATTGCTAGATTTTCTTAAATAAAAATCCGAAAAATTGAGTAAAATTAATTAATATCTGAATTTGTATCAGATGTCGTTGAAAGTATCAGAGTTCATGGAATCAACTACTGTATATATGACATTGACGTAGAATCGACCCTCGGACATTTTTTGTGTATATTAAAAACTTTTATTTTTAACATTGCAATTAATGTGACATTAGTAATTCTAATTATGTTGAATCGTTATTTTTTATCGCTTTTCAAAAAAATGAATTGCTTGATAATGCAGCACTTGAAGAGATGACAAAAGTTTTGAAATCCCGTTAAAAAGTATAATTCAAAGCTATACTTGACTAGCTAATATATTTAACAATTGAAACTTTGTGTAATATTGTGGATTTACTGAACTAAAAATTCAAAAAACTGCGTAAAATTAATAGAAATCTGACTTTGTATTGAAAGTCGTTGAAAGTACCAGATGTCGTGGAATCTACCACAGCATTTACGAAATAGACGTGGAATCAACCCTTGGACATTTTTTTGTGTACTAAAAACTTTTATTTTTAACATTGCAATTAACGTAACATTATTAATTCTAATTATGTTAAATCTTTATTTTTTATTGCTTTTCAAAAACATGAATTGCTTGCTAATTCAGCACTTGAAAGGATGACAAAAGTTTTAAAATCCCGTTAAAAGGTATAATTCAAAGCTATACTTGACTAGCTAATATATTTAACAATTGAAACTTTTTGTAATATTGTGGATTTAGTGAACTAAAAATTCAAAAAACTGCGTAAATCGGCATTTGATTAGTTACTATTCGCGCGCAGTTTAAAATGCTAAATTTTTTTTTATTGTTTATTATAAATAAAGACATTTCGACTTATAGAAATAACCATTACATCGATATCAATGAATCTTGATAAAAGTATCAATTAATCAGATACATATTCTGTGAATTAAAATTATCCTTTAGATTGTGTACAGAATATACGTTTAATTAATTTTTATTTTTTTATCAAGATTCATGAATTTTCATCTAATGAAATTTTTAAAAGTAGAAATTCCATTATATATGATAAAGAAGAGAAATAATATATTTCAGGATTTTAAACTGCGCGCGAATAGCAACCCGAATAGCACTTGATCGATTGGTATTATGATTCTACTACTTGATTCCGTAATTCATGTTATGAAAAGGTGTCCTTAATGTATTTTGATAGTGAATTTATTATTTTAATAAAATCTGAAATGCACTTTCGATTTTATCACATATTCTATTATGACAAGATCACTATTTTTGGAGATTGCCTATTTTGACTAACATTAGTCAAAATATTTTAAAACAGATTTTATCTCTTTAACTATACATTAAATTAATAAAAAATTAATATAAATGGATAAAATATTATAAAACAATATAAAAAATATAATTCATTTTCAAGTGGATCCAGATTTTCTGGTTCGTCCAAATTCATCAATTGAACGGGTTGGATAGTGTTAACTTCCAGATCACTTACATTTCCATCTTTAATAATTTCATTCGTATTTATTAAAAAAAAAATTAATTGATGATCACTTTATTTGAGGTTAGGTTTCAATTAGCCCCAGAGCTTAATCACTTACTTTCATTTTCCTCATGCAGGTTTCGAGGTATACTGGTTAGTGCCCGGTGCCTCCGAACACGTGGCGTACTTTCCTTAGGCATTTTCAATCATTTATAAAATATTAAAAACGAATAATGTTCCAATTTCACTGCACTATCAAAAAGCAATAATCACCACTAATTCTGTGAGCGCATGGGGATGGCGTTACGGTAGGTAATCGGTCTGGCCTGGTCTAGCCCAAATCTGGACCACAGAATTCTACCGATCAGGGCCAGATCGGGAATCCCGGTCGAGGCCAGATCGGTATTAAGTATGAAATTGGGCGATTTCTGCACGGGATGCTGCGGTGGATTCCACGATCACTAGTTAGTTCAACGACTTTCATTACAAAGCAAGATTTCAATTAATTTTACGCAATTTTTTGACTTTTGCGCTTAGGAGGTCGAAAAATATTACAAAAAAGTTTCAAATTTTAAATACATTAGCTAATAAGGTATAGCTTTGTATTATACCTTTTAACATGATTCTGAAAATTTTCCATCTCTTCAAGTGCCAAAATATCAACCAATTCATGTAATTAAAAAGCGATGAGAAATAATGATATAACATGATTAGCATAAGTGAAGTCACGTAATTTGCAATATAAAAAATAAAGGTTTTCAGGATACAAAAAATATGTCCAAGGGTCGATTCTGCGACTATTTCCTATATGTTGTGGTGGATTCCGCGACCCCAGTTACTTTAAACGAAATCTGATGCAAAATCAGATTTCAATTAATTTGACGCAATTTTTCGAATTTTTAGTTTCGGAAATAAAAAAATATTACAAAAGGTTTTAACTGGTAAAATATGTCAGCCAACACAGTATAGCTTTGTTTTTTACCTTCAAATAACATAATTTAGAAACTGTTTTTATATCTTTAAGAACGACATCTCAAGCAGTTCGGCAATTAAAAAGCGTGAGATATAATGATTCAACATGAATGCTATAAGTAGCGTCGCATTATTTTCAAAAATAACAAATAAAATTTTTTGTATACAAAAAAAATGTGTTCAGGGGTCGAATCCATGTTTAATTTTTATATGTTCTGGTAGATTCCACGTCTCTGTCTACTTTCAACAATCTCTGACACAGAGTAAGATTACACTTCGTTTTACGCAGTTTTGCGACTTTTACACGGAGAAAACGATATCGCATGATTTGCAATGTATACTGCAATTCCTATGCATATCGTGGAATGTTCCCTATAGCGTTAAAGTTCCCTAAAGTTCCCTATAGCCTTATAGTTCCCTATAGAATTAAATGGTGATTTCGTACAGTACAAGATTTTACATTATATTATTCTTTTATTATATTATATACACGATGGTTCTACCAGTGCTCAAGTAATATTAGTGCATTATAATATCGTACAAAACTCCGGAACCTGCTTGTACGTCATCCATTGCGCTTTGTTCAATATAATATAGTTCAATACGACGATCCAGCAAAAGCCTTGTGGACCGTAAGAACACGGAGCGACCCAAGGACAACCGCTTTCTGCATTTTTCCCGCAAGTGTTCTAGCATATTGTTGACACGCAGGGATGCTTTGTAGGCTATTAGCAAGTGTAAGCTTGGCAACTCCAAGAGCACCGATGATAAGGACGATCAGTTTAACAGAATATTCCGGGTACAATCGTTGCAACTCCCTTATAAGGTCTCGATACCTCTCTTTCTTTTCATTCTCCTTGACTATGATGTTTTTGTCAGCTGGTGCCGAAAATTCGATAACGAACATTGTTCGCTTCTCGAAATCAAGAAGAATCATGTCAGGCCTCGAGTGAGCAACAGAAACAATTGTCGAGAATATAAAGTTCCAGTATATACCGGCACTTCCCATTCTCGACAATTGACTCAATTTCCCTAGAAGCATCTAGAGGAGCGATATTAAGGTGAATGCCGTAGAAGTGACAGAGATGGTAACAAAGTACTCTTAGTGCCGCATTGTGCCTTTGAATGTAGGTCGTTCCCGCGTGTGTTGGACAACTAGATATTATGTGAGCTAAATGCTCGGGGTGTGCATGGC
>NC_046657.1:120614938-120621228 GCF_010883055.1 Belonocnema kinseyi | reverse complement strand
CGCGATTTCGCTGGAAGCGGATGCAATTTTTCAGATTAGCACCCGCTCCCGGCGAAATCCTGCGGTTGTCCTTATGACAAATTTTTAATTATATATATATATTTACATTATCATATGAAACGCGTACATTTTTATTGCAGATACATACATAAAATACTTCAATATTTGCACTAGACAATATTGAAAAATCAATTAAAGTTTGTGAACTTAGTACTTAATACAGTCTTTGGGGCACTGCCTATCTAATTCCGTGAGTATACTCTAAAGTTTTGGTCCGTAAAATCTAGTGTTTACATTGAAAATGCCCGAGGCCAAACTGCTTATTCGAAGTATATCAAAGTTCTTGATCGGGACGTTTCAAAATCAACAAACTAGTTAAGTCCAAGAGAAATGGTGCCGCACCTTTACATCGATCCAAGCCAGCCTCAATATCCGGGGAGGTTATTGCTGCCTGATAGAATATATGACGCGTCTAATCTCTGGTCCAGATGTCTATGCCTTTCAAGAGGAAAGCGATCACCGCTTGTCTGCTTTCCCAGTGATCCAGCCAAAGGCGGAAAGCCTGTCAGTTGAGGTTAATGATAGATCCTGACCTACCACATAGCCAATCTTGATTATATCTCGTCTATTTGCTAGGTACCTGAAACATCGATAATCCTCTATACCCTCGAATATCTTTGTGTGTATTATTATTTGCATTTTCCGCCTGACCAGTGAGTCAAACTTTTTGATTTTTCTAGTTGATTTCCATTAATTTCGTAACCATCAGTAAATATTAGTTTTCCGTTAATTTCGAACAATCTGAAAAAATATTACAGGTTAACACTAGTACATATATTATAAATAGGCGCATAATGAACGTGTCTCTGACTATTAGCCATTTAGAATGTAGCTGAAATAAACCAAAAATTTCCATGAAAATAATAAAGGTGTAGTTATGGTGCGGAAAAAACGAAATAGAAACATATCTTTATGAAAAATTTATGCTTTGTCAAGAATTTGTTTTTGGAGTGAAATAAATTAATGACTTCGAGTAGGTTAGCGTCGGTCCCTGATCCACGTTGTCGACTATCGATTACCTGGTCAATAATTGGATTTTACTACAATTTTTGACTAAGGAACTTCACTATACATTTGACCAAGGAAGTTTAAGCTCTCGAATTCTCGCATAATCGATATGAGCCTACTCGATGAAATACCTCGTAAATCCATCGATGCATTGTTCGTTTTCCGTTCTGGCGGGGGGAACATTTCTTCTCTGATCCCGACATATAGTCAGCTGCGCCTACATATGGAGATTGGGAAATTTGAATATTGTAATCAGTAGCACGAACCGCCATTACCGTGTTACGTAATTTGTGGAACGGCCGGACTAGCCGAGGCCGTCTTTGGGACGCGGTGCGTGATTAGAATGCCCCGAAGATAAGATTTCCAGTGACCGTTATTTAGTTCCTCAATCGATCACGAGAATTCTTTAGTATTGAGTTTCAGCAACTCAACTACAAAAAATGGTTATGACAAGCATAAAACGTAAAAAAAATTTTAGTCAGCAATTTGGTAATTTGAAGGCAATCTAGGGTTTGTCTGAAGCCAATATCGTGCTGCATTTTAGGAGATATCTGATGCGCTCTACCCAGCTACATTCCAACAATTACGCCACCAGCGAGAGGCTTTTTCTTTCTTTTGTTTGATAGCGCTTCATCTCTCTAATTACCTCAGCGTCTTGCGACGACATCGTTACGTTTATGCTAGTGCATGGAGCGAAAATGACATTTAAGTCTTAGCCTATTTCAAAAATTATTCTATTCTGGTGGTAGAAACTTTTAGATAGCTGATAAATGACAGAAAGTTCTAGATTAGGCCCATTAGCGTCTATAAGGGATACTATCGTAAGAAAATTTACCAAGGATTAAAGAATGCAATCTACTATAATTATCGTTGAGGTTTTAAGAAAATGTAATTACTTCAGTTTCTTGTGGTATAAATAATTTTTGTTCTAAATCAATTTCTTTTCTGAGTGAAAAATATCATATAATATTTGCCGTCTTGTTTTAGTGGTAATGAGAAATAAGACTAGTTCCTCAATATTTTCTACCCTTTTACATTTTTTAATTTGTTTACAATTTTCTAACCTAATGTTTTATCAAAGAATTAGTTAGATTTTGTACAATTGTTACACTTAATTACTTGATTTAGTATTGAATTATTACTTCCCTGGGCTCGAGATGGACAATGGTTGTTTTCGGCGTGATTCTCCACTTCCATAGTGTTCAAATTCGGATACCTAATTTTTTTAATTTACGCGAAATATCAAATTCAAACTGCACAGAAAATCGCCGATCCTCCAATGTACACCGAAATCGGTGTTCAATAGAGTTGCAACAAATTTGAGCCACACAGTTTCATTCGGAGAATCTAGGGGAAAAGCATCATTTAGACACTGTTTTTTCTCATCCAGTGCAACGTGAAGTGTCGTCTACAAACTGTAAGTCACTTGTCAAGATCATTTGGTCGGTCATTATTTGAGTGAAACAGATGTTAATAAGCAGTCAAGTTATAATAATAATTACCTAACTTTGTATTTCCTCTCATTTACCAGCGACTAAATATTCTTGGAATAAAAATAGCACTTTTCGTGATGTAATATCCAAATCTTGGGTTAGTCAAAACCTACTATATGACATTCAAACCACCAAAGCCGGGATGTACAAACTAAGTGGTGACCGTCTGCATCGAAATTGATGCCTGGTCGTTCGAACAAATTTCCACTAGATATTCTGCCAAATTTTAAAGGTATCTTAGATATCTAATCTTGCAGTGGCTAGTGTCATACATGAATGATAAGGTAAATACAATTGTATAATAAAAACAGAAATTTGTTTTACGCGATGAATATGGATGTAAATTTGCATGAAACTTTAGCCTGATGAAATGTTTCATGAAACATTGGGAGTTTCGTGAAACATTGCAATGTTTCAAATATAGCGGCGGGAACATTCAAACTGATAAGATAAAAGCCTATTAGGTATTTTCACTTCAATAAACAGCTAACTTCACTTCGCAGATTGCTGAGGAGAAATTGAGGGGTCAAATGTATGGAATTCAATTCATTTTTGTCCTATTTTGCTAATATCTTCGTAAAAGGTAATTTTTTCTTTATAAGTGTAGTTAAAAAATATTATATTATTATATTACAGAAATAAAGTTTTGTTCCATGCATTTGATCCATTTTCCCCCTCAGCTTTTAACAAAGTGAAGTTAGCTGATGGTTGAAGTGAAAATACCTTATTGAGGCTTTCATATCCCAACTTTTTCCTGCCGGCTGATTTGATTTATTTTTTCGGTTTGTACTGTGGATCAATGATGCCAGTGTTGGCACCCTGAGTTACTGCGCTTGCGTCAGGGCTGACCGCTCATTAGCCGCACTTGGCGCGCGATTCAAAATTACATTAAAAAACAATTCTTGTAACTCAAGTAAATAATTATTAAAATATCCACAAGGTTATGTACAAATTGTGTAACTTTGATTTTAGGCAAAAAAAATACAACACATATATTAATAACTGTTTACTTTCAATGAATTCCAAAGACCAAATTATATTTTTCAAAACATTCAATTCAAAAAGAAATTTCTTGGAAAAGTGATTGAAAATAATTATTTATAAGTTTTTAATATTTTGTATGTATTTTTCTGAGAATTCATATAATTATATAACATAAAAATACATCAATTATCACGACTGCATTGTAGATATGCTTTCTTTTTTTTTACTTCAATTGTCGTTTTGTCACGTCTCAATCGATAAGAACAATCTGAAATTTTGTTTTAGAATTATTTAAATATTATCACTATTATATTCTGCAATTAGTTTCTATATATCAAGCTGCTGAAATATAATATGGTATTTAAAAAAATGTATCTTTAAATAAATATTTTGAGAAATATTAGTCTTTCAAATTCAATGAAAATAAACTGTTATTCATCAAATATGTGTTATAAATTTTTTTCTTGACTGAAATCAAAAGTTACACAATTTGTATACATTATTGTGTATATTTTAATAATTATTTATTTAAATTACAAGAATTGTTTTTCAATGTAATTTTGAATTGCGCTTCAAAGGGTAGACAACCAGCACTCAGCCCTAACGCACGCATGAATGAAAATTATTATCATTTTATTATTGCATTAAATTGTCTCTAAAAAAGAAAAACTATTTTTCAATTGCATTTATACAGAAAAATGACTTTCTACGAAGAAATTAGAAAAATAGAGCAAAAATTAACCGATTCCCATGCATTTGGTTAATTGTTATCCCCTCAGTATTCAAGGAAGTGAAGTGAGCTAGTGATTGGAGTGAAAATACTTTATTGTATATGTAGACGGTCATGAATTTTTCTATACATCCCGGCTTTAGTTTAAATGTTGACGGGCATGACTAACCTAACTTTTGGAAGTTGCATTAGGAAGTTATAATTTTATTCTAAGTGACTGGTACGCCGTATGAAATGAAAAAAATTTGAAAAATAGGTAAATACTGTTTCAATTGGTTTCCTTATTAACAATTATTTCGGCTAATATCGCAAAGCGAATAGTTGCTTTGACAGGTATTCAGGTGGATGACAGCGCGGTTCAGAACTCCACAACTATGCATGAGCCAAAATTCAGTCTCCAAATGATACTTTCCCCTAGATGCCACATGGGCACCTACGTTCAGAGGAATACATTTGAGACCTGAAAACTCTCTCAAATGATCATTGGGAGCCCAATAAAATTTGAGCTGCAACAAATTTAACACCAGCGTTTTTCTGTGTGTACACGCTCAGAAATTTCCTCTCAATGATAAAGAAATACGTTTACGGTAAAAATGCCATGGTTTCAGAATTAAGTTTGAAAACAGATCTTTTAACGGTTAAAGTGCAAGTCGTTTAACCAAGAATCGTTTCAACGATAAGCGATTCTACTTTAACGCGTCAAAGTTGCATTTTAAGGGTTAAAATGGGACGTACTCTTATCGAAAAATAATTTTTTGCGCATGCGTGGGATCGCACCATCGCGCTTTAAAAATGCAATCGTTTAACCATTAAAGTGCATACTTTTGGCGTTAAATTAGATGGTTTAAGAGTGAAACGAATGTGCTTTTAAAGTATTGTACTTTAGCGATTAAAGGACCGAAATTATAGTTTAGAGGGAATTTTTGAGAGTGTAGATATGATTGAGAAGCTTGTCCGATATTGCTTGCATATTCAAGTCAAGATAGGATGAAATTAAAGAATTGAAAACCAAAAGCTCCCGACAATAAACATATTTCGAATACGGGCAATATCCGGCGAGATCCGCAAAATCCTCGTCTCGGCGTGCAACTCTCATAATTTGCATACTGGCATCGCAGATATTAAGCATACATGTTATGACTTTTGACATGTCTATTGTAGTTGGTCAGAAGTTCTAGGAAACAGAATGTCAATAACTCAGCGGGTAACACTGCGTAGCGTAATATTGTCCTGTTTAGTTTATTAGAAGCCGTGCACCGCATCTGTATTGTGTATCAGATTATGGCTCCCTAGCGACCGGTGACGTAATTGCGACGCTCTTTCATTACGACTAAATACCCGCGCGCCATGGCTTCTGTAGCATTGCAACATTGGCAATTCCCACATCGAAGTTCACTTAATTTGAGAACCTCCACCTTCATACTCCTTCGCAATAAGTTCTTTCAGTTTTAATTTCAATTATAAATTGCGAACGTCCAAATAAATTGAGTGCAATCTTTTGTTACGAGAGGAACACTTCATAATACAAATATCCGATATTTTATAAGCTCAAAACAAACCCCACAGGTTAAAAATAAAGAAAATGTACCAGAAATTCGAGTACCAAATAGTTTAGAGGACTACTGGTTTTTTAAGTCTTTGATCTCTTTAATTCTTTTGAACTCATTTAAGTTATCTTGAGTTCATTTTAGTTATCTGAAATAGCCTGAATTTTCTCAAATTCTCTTGAATTCTCCTAAATGCACTAGCATTCATTTTGAATTAAATTTTGAAGCAATTTACTGATTTCAATGAAATTGGACTACAATTATTCATGTTGAATCGCCAAAGATATGGTTTCGCTACCATAGCGAACCTGTGTACCGTTCCCCCACTACGCGGCGTCTACTGACCCTGTTGAGCTGCTGCCAGTAAGCTTGGTCAGCGGGGAGCATTTGTTCCTAATGAGGCCTAAAATATGGAATATAAAATTTTTTAAATTTCCCACTTAGTAAATCACAAATATGATATTCGAA
>NC_046657.1:120612760-120614838 GCF_010883055.1 Belonocnema kinseyi | reverse complement strand
TGCTGCCACGACTTCTTTTTGTATGGCGTGGTTGATTCCACGACATTTGGTACATTCAACGACGGTCGTGGATAAATTCCATATCCAGCGGTAGATTCCACGTCATTGCATATGGCGTGGAAAGCACCACTAGATATAAGATGGTACTTTCCACGACTACAAGTTTTTGGTATATCAGGGTACATTCCACGACGCGTTACGCCCACTTTGGGAAACGCCCACATCCTTGAACAAACCTCTTTATGTATTTTTCAAAACAAAAAAAAATCCTGCTGCATATTTTTTGCTATATTTAGTGATACAAAAGATTAATCATAAATTATTCTAATAATTCTCTTAATTGCTAACATTTTTTTCAATTGTAAAATATGCAAATAAAATTTTTTGTATGTATTATTCTATTTTTGTGTAATGTTCCAAATATCATAATTATTACTTTTTTGTACATTTTTTCCCCTCCATAGATAAATTAAAAAGTTCTTATATTTTTTTATTCACTAGCCACTGTTGAAACAATGTTTATTTATTGAAGAATTTTCTCACATTTGGCTCGAACTATTGGTATTCTCATAATGACATAAACCAATTAGGCGATATCAAAATTGATATGATGGATTCAATATGCTAGTTATTCTTTAAAAAAAAGTTGTTATTAGAGTTTAGCTTTTGACTGGCAAAATGCAGACGAATATATTTTTCTTAATTTTCTAAGAAAGTCCATTAAATGTTAATATGCCTCATATTATGCTACCTAAAAGATATTTTTAATATTTTAAAATCGTTCGAACAAATTTTGCAATACATTTTTTTTGCTACCACTATCCCTCGAATTGCTTACACACAGTGTTTAAACAATTTTTATTTGTTCATGCACGGTTTTATGTGACGTCAAAATTTTCGACGGAGTTTGTTGAAAAAAGAAAGAAAAAATCGTTTTTTCCGTATTCCGATCAAAAGTTACATTTATATAAAAAAGATAGTTTGAAATGTTACAAAGTGAAAAGTGATCAAAACCATCTTAAAATGTTTCAAAATTACGAATTAGTTCTATAAGAAATTCAAGTTATACTATAAAATTGAATAAAGTTTCTTCGAACATTAAAAAAAAACTAAATATGTCAGCCTGATTACAGTAAAAAGTTACGTTTCAATTATATATATATATATATATATATATACGAGGTGTGTTCAAAAATTAAGGTGACTTTTCAATTTTCGCGGGCTACGTACACTCAAGTTTTAAATTTTTTGTTTTGTTGTGTTCGTACACTCGTCACGATCATATGTTCACAGTTTTGACTATATAGCTCGTGTTGTTTTTCTGGCAGAGGCGTAAAAGGTTAGAAGGGTTTGGTGTGCTCGGCGATTTTCTTCTTTCGAGAAAAATGGAGCAAAGAGTTTGCATTAAATTTTGTGTGAAAAATGGAATCCAGTGCCCTAAAACTCTTGAAATGTTGACAGTTGCACACGATGAGTCTACTCTGAGTAAGAAAAATGTGTATAAGTGGCACAAAGTGTTCCAAGATGGCCGAGAGGATGTCGAAGACGAACCTCGCCCTGGACGTCCCAGCACGTCAACAACAGATGAAAACGTTCAAACAGTGTAATAAATGGTGTTGAAAAGTCGCCGAATTACCATCAGAGAAGTTGCTGAAGATGTTGGCATATCGGTTGGCTCATGCCATGCTATCTTTTCGGAAGTTTTGGGCATGAGACGTGTGTCAGTGAAATTTGTTCCAAAACTGCTTAATTTTGATTAAAGATCCGACCAAAAACATCACCACAGTCATGCCTCAGCCTCCATATTCACCGGATTTGGCCCCCAGTGACTTTTTTCTTTTCCCAGAACTGAAGAGATCCATGAAAGGACAACGATTTTCAACGATTGAGTAGATAAAAACTGCATCGCTGAAAGAACTCAAGGCTATACCACAGAATGATTATCAGAAGTGCTTCGATGATTGGCAAAAGCGTTGGCACAAGTGAATTATATCTGAGGGGGATTACTTTGAAGGGGACAACATAAATATTAAGGAATAAATGAATATTTTTTGAGAAAACCATAAAGTCACCTTAAT
>NC_046657.1:120610390-120612660 GCF_010883055.1 Belonocnema kinseyi | reverse complement strand
GCCCCCCGCTGACCAAGCTCAGTGGCAGCAGCTCGACGGTGTGAGGGGAAGCCGCGTAGTGGGGGACGGTACACAGGTAGCTGGGGCGGAATTGACCATCGCTCTTCACATCATATTAAGAAGGTATCAGTTTCAAAGCCAGTTCATAATGAAAGTCGTTAAACTCGATGTTGGAAGGCAGATGCGTATGTGACATCATACGCACGTTGTGACCAACGGTCGCAGCGAGAAAACTAAAAATGCCAAACGACAAAACTCATATAGTTGGCAACAACGTGCGTATAGCGTTAAATACGCATATGCCTTCGAATGTCGACGTTAACTAGTCTCATTATGGACTGACCCTCATATGAAAACTAACTATAGCGAATTTTATTAAATCTCCACGTTTCGAGACCTCGTTAAGGTAGTTGTCACGCGACAATGACATTCAAAAGTTTACGCTCAGAATGATGCAAGAAATGACAAGTTATCTCCTAACCATTAGTGAAAATTTTTTATTGAGTTTGTACACTCATATAGAAGCGTCCTATATACAAAAACACACATGCATAGTAACAGTTGGCAAGGGAACGTCTAAGAAATACTAAGTGATAGGGTTGCCACATCGTCACTGCCTAACCCCACCATGTGCCACGCGAGACAGAAACATTACTTTTTACAACATTTTATCTTTTATACTAAACGGCCAATAATTTTTAATTCGTAAAATAAAATTCGCACGATATTTTTCTTTATATCTGTAGTTTTTGAGCTCAATGGTAAGCTTTGTTTCCATAATGGACTTTGTAATGTGCTGATTGCCCATGTTAGCTATGGGAGACTGATGCAAAAATTAATAAACATAATTGATGGTATTTGACTTTTGAAACGGTCGAATCAGCTGAATAGGGTATGAATCGTTAGATAACAATATTTTCTACATATTCTGAAAATTTTAGACAATACGTAAGTAGGGTCCCATTTCGGCACAACTACCTTAATCCAACAAAACAGGTTTTATGATGGTTTCTGTCGCTCCGTTGTCGACGTTGCACACATTTTTAGAGAACCAAAAACAAAGCTCAATTTCGTCAGCCATACTTTTTTGGTCCACGGTTTTGGATTTATCCAACAAAAAAAATCTGCCCGCTCGGTCTTTGCATTACCCTCCACATTTGTGCACAGACCACAATGCGGAATTTTCTGCATTGTATGTTAAGGGGGGAGATACCTTTAGAATTTCCAAAAAAAAGATTTTTTTCTTTCATATTTTGAATGAATAATATGTTAAAAATATACTGCATAAAGGAAGAAGGAAAGTATTTAATATTTATGGAGATATTGTCAAAAATGTCAGAGTCCTCATACCGTCACTAATCAGGCATTCGGAACGCTTGGGTCGAAGCAATGTTTCTTTCACAATAGGTTTGTATATATATATATATATATATTATATTTTTTTTCGTCCCAAAAATTCTGGGAAAGCTGATTAATACGTTACTACGTCACTACGTTTACTACGTTTATTACGTTGACCCGGAATCGCCGATTGATCGGCAAGTCACTGAAACTAATAGTTATACCGTAACGAATTTTTAAACGTAATTATCTCGAAATTGTCTTTACAAAAACTGCTCGCGCTGTAACTTAAAAAGTTATTGACCGATTAGGATAATTTTTTCAGGGGTTTCTCTTTATGTTACTATCAGAAGGATATACCTAAAAGTTGAAAGATATCGGGTTATTAAATAATTTTCTTTGAGTCAAAACTGTTAAAACAATGGTCGTAAATTTGAACCTTCGATTAAACAGCCGATATCAATTTTAATTTTCAACTTTTTTTATTATTTTATAGGTTTATCCTTCCCTTTAACGCATAAGTAATCGAACAAAAAAACCTTTTTTATATCAGATAAATGAAAAATTGTTGACAGCTGCAACAGTTTTCGATGCCTCGGAGCAAACGCTTAAAAAAGTATTCTGCAGGGTCGCCATTTTGCTACAAAAAGAAATCACATGTTTTTTACACTTTGACAATGTAAGAAAAAGATGTTAAAATTAATAAATGATCTAGTTATTTTATCAACTTAAAAAAAATCATTAAAATTGATTGATTTTATCCTTTCTAAAGGTATCTCCCCCTTAAAAACTATTATATCAAATTCATGTCACAATTTCTTTTTGTGCGTACCTTGGTTTGGCACTGCCTATTCAGATATTGCAAAACAATGTTCACATTTTATTTTTCCTGATTCTGATAGGACCCTTTTGTGGTTGTTTCGTCATTT
>NC_046657.1:120604999-120610290 GCF_010883055.1 Belonocnema kinseyi | reverse complement strand
ATAATAATAATTACAAGATTACCCCTATCAGCGAGCAAGAACGTGTATTTCCTCCCCGGCTATACGGACATATGAAAATTTTACATGTATACAAAAATTAATATAACTTTCGTTAAATAAAAGTAACCTTCTTTTTACCCTTGTAAATGTAATTTTTTAGGTTAACATTTATAAATAAATTAGCTGTCGCAGAGATTTCTGTGTTGTGTTGTTTTTTTCTTGTATTCACTTTTTTTCTTGCAATATGTATTTCTACAAAAGCCCATAACAGAGATTTTTACACGTTCAACTTCTTGTTTATCGTGTCCTAGGAAAAAGTATCGTCTGTGGTACGAGCGACATTGATCAATCCCGCACGAGTGTGAAGTTTGCGTACGAGCGGCACTATTTTTTATTTCCACGAAAAAATGTACACTTGTGCTTTTCGGTTACACTATTTGTTATTAAAAATAATTGTTCAATTTTCAGTATACGTTTTTCTTACAATATTAATGGTGAGGAACTTTTAGCACATTTGCATTAAAAAATACTTAGTCAAGTAAAAAATATTTACAGTAGCGTATTTATTTAATAAATTGCTGATACATTTTTTAATATCATTACCAATGCAAAATCCTCATTAAATACCAGCATTAACTTGCTTTCGAAAGACCTTATTAAAAAAACGAAAAATTCTAAAAATAAATGTTTGAGAGCATTTCTTTAAAATACTTGGAATAAACCATTAAATATATTTCCTGTGAATAATTTGTAGTGGTCGATAGTCGTTTTAATCAATGAGATAAAAAATATGAAAAACAAAAGTTGAATTACCAATTAAATATATAATACGAAATATAAGACATTTTAGGTAAGACATCGGCTTTTCTCAACATCTGCGCAATATATTCAAGGACTTGCTTATATAAATTATTTCTAACAACTAATTTTTACATTAAATTAATTTTTTTTGCCTAAGTACATATGCAATAATAATTAACAATATGGCTTGAGGGGAAGGAATTTTCTTTTAGATCAAAACTAATGTTTTTAAGATTACTAATTTCGTAACTATATTTTGTTATATATTTTTGCAAAAATAATTAAATTTAAAAACCGAGGCGTTTAAGAACATTAAAGTTTTAACGCGCAGAATCGACTCAGGATTAACCTATCAATCGAGTTTCTTATAGGCAAGAAGTACATGTTTTTATCAATATCTCTATAATGAACTTACTTCTGAAATATGCTTTATCTGATAATAAACACTTGTAAACGGATGAGAACGAATTGTAATACGAGCTTTTGTTCAAACTTCTAAATTTGCTATCCGTTCTTAGAAAGGTACATTCATTGTTTTTATAAACAAATTAGAATAGAGGGATTAGTAAGATTGCTCGCTTTCAAACTTATTCTGTAAATTTATTACTGCGATAATGTTAAAACCGCTATTCATAATATTGATTGCAGTATCCTTAAGAAAAAACTAAAGTTAAATTTAGTTTCATTAAAAATTTTCCGCTGTTTAGGGCATGTGATAGTGTGAGGGGGCAGCGCCAACCCGTGGGGCAAAGGAGTCTTTTCTTAAATTATCGCTATTACCTAACAATTTTAGTTCTACTTTGTATTAAGTAAATCTATTTTATTATAGAGATAGTGTTACTCACTAAAATATTGAAAATCGTCGTTGTAAAAGAAAAATTATACAGATAACAGTTTTACCAAGTAAGAATGGAAGATTCGCTGACAGAAATATAAAGTTTTCAATTTCAGTGACAATACTTACAGTATAAGAATTGGATATTTTGACAGATAAAACATCACGCAATGCTATTATAATAATTAGATGTAATTCAAGTCCAAAATATTTTGAATCTCATTAATAATTGAGGCCTAGCCAGAGGGACAGGCCCGACGAAAATAATAGTTTGCAAGTGCTTAGGTGATACACGTGTCACGACTTTCGTCGATAAATGATCGGCAATGTAGAACAGCCACTTCTCTTGTAGGCAACATGGAAGAAACTATTGAATAATATTATTCCATGGACACAGGAAACAAGGGACTAGGCATGCTATTGCGGGGTTGATGCAATGAGGGGGGAGGTCCGCCATCTTTTGATGTCCCGCGAGAAACATGACAGCGCCCACATGTTTATATTTTCATACAAAGTTTGTCGTCGAAAATACTCGTGCGCATAATCAAGTGGCACATCGTAAGATGGCGGCTCTCCCCTCTTATGGAATTCTCCTCCCTCCCGTGGATTCAACCTCGCGCGCCAAGTTAGGATGGCATGCCTAGTCCCGTGTTTCCTATGTCCATGGAATGGTTGAATCCACGGGAGGGGGGAGAATTCCATGAGTGGGGAGAATCGCCATCTTACGATGTGCTATTTGATTATGCGCACGAGCATTTTTGCCGACAAACTGTGCATGGAAATATAAACATGTGGGCGCTGCCATGTTTGTCGCGGGACATCAAAAGGTGGCGGACCTCCCCCCTCATTGCATCACCCCCGCAATGGCATGCCTAGTTCCTTGTTTCCTATGTCCATGCGTGTTTCCCATGTTCATGTATTATTCCTAATCCGGTCGGTATGCAGGTTTCTTCTACTGGTACAATAGTAACATTGCGTGAAGTCCGTTTTTAGTAGAATGTCAACTAATAAGAGGTTATATTACAGCTATATCTATTTTTATTTAAAATAACTTATTCTTCTTGCTGGATATATTAAAAGGTAATTTTTCCAGTATATAAAATACCACAGAAGCAAAAATATCCGACGAATATGTCGGCTTTGCCTTTCAGGGAGGGTCAAAGCCGACGAAATACAGCTTGTTATGAATAATTAAATTAAAAAATCATTGTATTGTTCATGTGATGAATACTTGTAGGAATATGTAATAATATAAAACTCAAAATGGAAAGAATGGATTAATTTCACATCTTATTAACTTTAAAAAAACTATTGACTGTTAACTTTGCGCCCCCCCCCTTCCCTATTTACAAAATGATCGATTTTACCAGTTTTAAGTTCTCCCGGCTTTTTTTCTAGAATAATAAATATTGTGTTTTAAAAGTTTGGGGCATGATAGCGAGCATACTAACTGACGTCCCCGCATACTTTTTGCGGGTTAATTTAAAAAAATTTATTTGGACAAATTGATATGTGTGTGTGTGTGTATTTTGAAGTTATCTGTGTTACAATTCTCTCCCAAAGTTATTCGTGAGTGCTACCGATAGCATCGGTACGACAGAGACCTATATTATCAGAATAGAAGCGATCTTCACCTCAAAATAGTTCACATGCATACAATTTGTATTTAGCGCAATAATTTTTGTTGTATTGTCCCTAAAAAAAGTCCGGAGATGTCCGTTATGATATTTTATAGCATCTCCGAATTCAGTTTACATTTTCATTTTTGTTGAAAAAGGCCGGAGGAACTGTACTCAATTGACCAAACGACGAAGTATCACATGCCAATAAAGTTTACATGATTTTTAGCGACATTATATCATACAATGGAGTAAAAACTGTCGTCTGCTACGTCCTTAACAGCGACGAAGAAACTGCAAAATATCACTGAATGCGAGCTACAATTCAGGATACCAGAGTTAATACAACTTTTCTCTTAGACAATTATCAAATATACTTTAAAAATAATTATAATGATCGAGGACGAATTATTAAGAAATATTTTTCGTGAATGGAAATAAAGAACTTGACAGAACAACTATCCTTGGTTTTCGAATTAAACAAAACATAGAAATCGAATTCTAATATTAGAAATAATTTGAATCTTAAATTTATTTAAGATTTAAATTGAATTTGGGTATCAATTATTTAAAATTAATCACAATGTAAAAGTAAATTTCAAATTTCAATTAAAAAAATAGTCCCACAAATAACATTTTAGGACGAAAATTTCTACCTCACAACTCGTGAAATATCATGGTTAAGATCATAATGAATATTGCGACTTTTCGAGTGGGTGTCAAATGCTTTACACTGCAGTTCCACAAAAAAAGTTCCCATTATAGATGACATTGGGTCCAAGGAGGCGAGACAGTAGTGTCGCTAAGTCAGCCGAGCAACTCCACAACAACGTAGGTTTGTATGAAAAAAAGCGGGCAGTACCTGGTGTAACCAGGCATTACGAAAATCTGGAAGAAAAGCAAGAGGAAGCGTTTATCTTTAGAAGAAACATATAAGTTTTTAGACAAAGTGAAATCAAGTGCCTCAAGACAGTCTATTTTGCAGAGTTTATTTTTTGAACGAGAAATCTATAAATCTTTAGAATTTTCAATTTTAATAATACTACCTTTACAATGCGTAATTCAAACATCTTTTAATTTAAAAATTTTCCATTTTAGATTTTTATTTTTAAAGTGACATTTTTTATTTTAAGAATTTAAAAATGCAGACCCAGAGACATAAAAATTTGAAAATAAGATGCCTTTGCAGTTGAAAATTTGTGATAAAAAAATGTAATATTTTTTATTTATAAAAATATTTAGAAAATCTGAACAAATTTCAAAAATAATTTCAAGTTATACAGAATTTAAAACAACTTCTAGATTTCTCAAGATTTGGAAATAAATTCGTTTACTTTTCAAACATGTATTAACTATATGAAATAAAAATAATTCAACTTCTAATGTACTAAGTATCCAGTTGAAAAAATGTAATCTTTCAATTTTAAATGTTTCCAGCTTACATTTTCTTAAAATAATACAATTTAGAAAATGTTAAATTTCATTGATTGATTATTGAATCTTGAGAATTGAAAATGATAACATGGATTTAGAATTTTTAGAATTGAATCTGAATCTTTGAACGATAATTGATAAAAGTCAAAATTTCTAAATTTTTCTGTTTACCTGCATTTGATTTACACTTATTTCTGTTGAAAAGTGTTATTACCTTTCATTTTAAACGTGTAAATTATTGAGCATACAAATACAAAATTTTTGAATTAAAAAATTTTAAACTTTAATTGAAAAAGTTAAAAGTTAGCAGTTGCATTTTGAGCTTTTTAGTTCTTCTTTATTCATAATGTGTCCCCTAAGGGCTTACATGACTTCCATTCCTAACAATCTTTCCGCTTATATCTATTTTTTTACAATCTTATCCTTTCTATATATACAATTATTTACAAACTATTTACATAAAGTCTTATATCTAGTTCCTTATCTCTATACCCTGCGACAGCGTAATTGTGGGTCCGGATGCAATAAGGGCACATAAAATTTTTTCGTGCGAAAACGAAGTCCCCTGGAGGCTTTAGAAAAAATTTTCGAATTTTAATTTT
>NC_046657.1:120599973-120604899 GCF_010883055.1 Belonocnema kinseyi | reverse complement strand
CCCCCCCCCCCCTCCCTGAGAAACTTTGGCATGAATGCGAAGTATTGTATAGATAGAGAGAAGAATTTCAGACAGTGAGGTGAACGTCCCAGTAATCGTGTTGCCAATTTACTTGCTTTTTATTCAATTTAAATAAATTTAGGTTCTATTAGGTTCTAGTGGTTTTCATTATTAAGTGTTACGTTTAACCTATTTTTAAAATAAAATATTCTAAGTGCAACCAAGCTTCACGATTACTGGGAAATTACTTTTTTACTTTTACCTGCTATAATTTTTTACATTAATTACATTACTGGACGCTACTTTTTAGAAAAAAAGGAACCTTCAATGATATATTGTCATTACATTAATGGATTTATAAATATATTGAAGCCAGATATTTATAAAGTCGATAACTGGAAGCTATTTATTGATTCGTCTTAAATAAGTCTGAAGGTAGTATTACTTTATAATACAAATATGTTTTACAAAAATGAAATATCCGGAACATAAATCTCAAGTTTTTAGGGACATAAAAATTTTTAACATCATATCTTGGCAGTATTAAGGCTTCACGAACAACCACTGCCTTTTGTGCGTATAGCGGAGTCGAGACTGAGCCAATAATTATAAACAGAACACATGTGCTAGCATCATCTCTAATCCACTAATTGACCAGAAAAAAGTATTAGGTCCCCCTCTCCACATGATGTTTGGTGTAATGGAAGAATTTTTCAAAGCCTTCAAGCAGGAAGGAAGTTGTTTTGAGTCCTAACGGTTATCTGATGATTCGTACACGTTAGCAGATTTCTACCTTACCAACACTTTTTTATTTCTCAACTTATTTTCATACGAAGCATCACATCGATTTAAAATTTGGGATAATAAATAAGAAACTCTAGGAAAGTTGGTTCTGATCCTAAATTTTCATAATAATGAAAAAAGCACAACAAAATTATTAACAAAAATTTTATTTTCATAATTAAAAACCTTTAGGACCAGACCCACCTTTCTTAGTGCTTCTTATTTATTATCCCAAATTTTCAACTCGATGTGACGCTTTGTGGGAACATAATTTAGGAAATAATAAAAGTGTCCGTAAGGTAGGAATCTAGTCAAGTGACCCACTTATCAGATGGTCTTAGGAGGAAAATTTTCAAAATTATTGAGTGAAAAATTGAAAGAAGGCATTTTGAATGGATTACAAATTCGGAAACTGATTAATGATAATACTGTTATAACGTTAATGAATTAAACCCCGAATTTAACCTGGATTAGTTTCAAGGAAGTTGTAAAAAATGACCTAGGAAACCAAAAGAGTAGAGATCGCAAAAAATAGTAGTAGCTGATACGGTGAAAAATACTAATAAAATTGGGTGTTGAATGAATCTGAAGCTGCACTTCCACTTTTCTCTTGTCGATTATTTTGATGGAACACAAATATGAGGGCTGACTTTGGTGTGACGTTAATGTCGACATGCTGAAATCGGACCCAGCTTCCGAATTGTCTAGACTTTTTTAAATATGTAGAAAATGGTGTGATCTAAGGATAAATATCTTTTTTAGCTTAATCACCTGTTTCGATAGTCAAAACTTAGGTTTTTCCACTCAGCGCCGCCACCAAGGAGAATAGAAAAATAAAATACGACATATTTTTTTGCTTTTTTTTTGCTAATTTTAGGCTAAAAAAATTTTTTTGCTCTTTAAACTTCAGAGTAAAAGGTGGCTTTTTTGTCTTTGATGACATATAATTGGTTTCCCAAAAAAACTACCCCCAATTCATACATACCTACCCCTCGTGACCAAAAATGTTTTAAAAGTTGGAAAACCACCTGGAACAATGTGAAAATAATTTAGAACCCGAAATTAATTACAGGACACTTGAAAATTTTCCTCTCATTATAATTTCGCCTAAAACTACTCTTTCACGTGAAGGTATGCAGCAGAACATATATGTGCTTGAAAAAAGCAATAAAAATAATAAAACTTAGAAAAAACTCTTAGTTAATATTTTTTCGTTCTTTTTTTTCTCTTCGCTTATATATAATACGTTCCCCAAAAACTACACCTGATTCATACATACATACCCCTCGTGACCAAAAGCGTTATAAAAGTTATAAAACCACCATGAACAATGTGAAAATGATTTAGAACTCCAAATTAATTACATGACACTTAAAGATTTTTCTCTCATTATAATTTGGCCGAAAACTACCCTTCCACGTGAAAGTATGCAGCAGAACATATATGTGCATGAAAACAGCATTAAAAATAATTAAACTTAGAAAACAGTGTTAGTTGATAATTTTTCGCTCTTGTTTCGTTCTCCGATTATATATAATACGTTCCTCAAAAATACCCCTAAGTCAGACATACCTACCCCTGGTGACCAAAAGCGTTTTAGCAGTTGGAACACCATCTTCAACAATGTGAAAATGATTCAAAACAAATGTCTGACTCACTGGTAGGTTTTAAAGAACTTTCACGTGAGAAACGAAAGTATGCTTTCACGTGGAAGGGTAGTTTTAAGGGAAATTTTAATAAGAGGGAAATTTTGAAGTGTCATGTAATTAATTTGGCGTTCTAAATCATTTTTATATTGTACAAGGTGTTTTTCCAACTTTTAAAACGTTTTTGGTTTTTTCATACACATATACGTTCCGCTGCATACGTTCACGTGGACGGGTAGTTTTCCGGGGAAAACTATAATGAGAAGAAAAACTGCAAGTGTCAAGTGATGTATTTAGAGTTCTAAATCATTTTCAAATCCTTCAAGGCGGTCTTCCAACTTTTAAAACGTTTTTGGTGACGAGGGATAGGTATGTATGACTAGAGGTTAGTGTTTGAGGAACGTATTATATATCATCGACGATCAACTAATAGTGTTTTTTAAGTTGTATTATTTTTTAATCTTTTTATACGTTTATGTTCTGCTGCATACGTTTATGTAAAAGGGTAATTTTTAGGGAAATTATGATTAGAAGAAAATTTTTAAGCGTCATGTAATTAATTCGGAGTTCTAAATCATTTTGACATTGTTCAAGGTGGTCTTCTAGCTTTTAAAATGTTTTTGGTCACGAGGGGTAGGTATGTTTGATTTGTGGGTAGTTTTAAGGAAAATTATAATGAGAGGTAAATTTAAAGTGTCATGTAATTAATTTGGCATTCTTAATCATTTTCACATTGTTCAAGGTGGTTTTTCAACTTTTAAAACGTTTTTGGTCGCGAGTGATAGGTATGTATGTCTTAGGGGTAGTTTTTTGGGACCGTATTATATATCATCGATGAGCAAAAAAAAAGAGTAAAAAATATCAACTAACAGTGTTTTCTAAGTTATATTATTTTTAATGCTTTTTCATACATATATATGTTCCGCTGCATACGTTCAAGTGGAAGGGTAGTTTTTTGGGTAAAATATAATTAGAGGGAAATTTTCAAGTCACAAGTGATCAATTTAAGGCCGTAAATCATGTTTACGTTGTTGATGGTGGTTTTCCCACATTTAAAAACTTTTGGATTACGAGGGGTCGGTCTGTAATCTCCACTAATCGTTCATCTCATTATAATAATTTTTAGTGAGTTTATGTGGGTGGTGGCGCTGAGCGGACGTCCTGCTAGCGCCGCCACCATTTTCTTCAAAATTTAAAGAGCAAAAAAAATTTTTTAGCAAAAAATGCTGAATGGACGGACCTTCAAATCTTATCAGTTATATTCGGTACTTTTTGCATGGGTCTCCCATAGCTAACATGGGCAATCGCCACATTATGGAGTCATAAAAACAAAGCTTACCATCGTTCTAAAAAACGCCAGATATATGGAAAAATATATTTAGGATTTTATTTAAAAAATTTGAATTATTGCGCTTCTGGTATGAAACATATAATGTGGAAGAGAATAATATTTCTGTTCTCTCATGACACGTGGCGGGGGTAGGTAGTGACGATGTGGCAACACTGTCGCAGTATTTTGATTTTTTGTTCGCTTTACACATAGCTGCAACAGCCCTCAATCTTTTATCCAACAATGTTTCCGACAATGAAATTGTGACGTTCACACTATCGTTGCCTTACGAACTGTAACTGTGAATGTGTGTATTCGTTATTTCTTACAACAATCTGAGCTTAAACTTTTGAGTTTTGTGCCGCGTGAGAACTAACTTGAAAAGGAAATAGAACGTGAGAGAAAGATATATCCTTGGAAAATAAAACTGCACGATACCATAGAAATAAGTGCATTAAGGCTTACGTCATGAAGAGTTATCCTTCAACAATAAAATGGGTTATTTGAGAGTTTTGAGCCTTTTAAAAAAAACAAAATAACATAGATATTGTGGTCCACTTTACCGTACAGAACCCTTTTTTGTGTGCCTGTGTAATGATTCCCTTATTTTTTCATTTCCCAACTGACTTCACTTGCTGAAAATAACTTTTGTGTCACCATATAAATGGCTCAGAAATACCAATTTTATTATTTTAAAGAGTGCTTTCATTTGTAAAAACCCGTACCGAGTTATTCCTATTTTGCATTAACACCATAATTACGCGGATATTACGGTGCTGCTGAGAAATATCGTAGCAAAAGAAATCACTAAAAACGGGTATAGGTAGGTCAATGTTAGAAGAAGTTTTGTTTGATATTTCATAAATAGTTAAGAAGATGAAAATATCAAATAATATTTACATTTCCACAATTATCATTTTTAGGAAAATCATCATGAGAAATATTATTATTACGGATGCGTATTGAACGTAATTTTACATTTTATTCGTTTTTATTTGTAGCTGGAGTGCTTCATATTGTGCTTAGCAGTGCCATTATCAGGGTTTTATTAAATAAAATCTATAAAATTCATTGCTGCTTTCAACGTAGTAATGTAGTAGTTCTTAATTTTTAAATAATTGGTTCGTGAAAATCATCACTTGGATGTAAAATCCACATAATATGATA
>NC_046657.1:120592087-120599873 GCF_010883055.1 Belonocnema kinseyi | reverse complement strand
AAATTAAAATTCGAAAATTTTTTCTAAAGCCTCCAGGGGACTTCGTTTTCGCACGAAAAAATTTTATGTGCCCTTATTGCATCCGGACCCACAATTTAGAACTTATTAGCAAACGAGTGAGCGAGCGAACGAAAGCAAGAGTGCAAGCGAGGAAGAGAGAGAGAGAGCATGATAACGCAAACGCGTATTACTCAACTTAACTTTTACCTTACCATTACTTACAATCTTTACGCATCTAATCGAAGCGACTTCCGTTTCGTTTTTCTTTAACATTTTACATTCTCATGAAGAGTAGGTATAAGATTTGTGTAAAATTTGACCCCTCCCACCCCCTCCGATTTTGTCAAATGCCCACGTTTTGAGACCCCCTGAATCCGAAAAACAGGTTTTTACGAATTTGTCTGGCTGACTGTGCGCCTGTGTGTGTATCTAGATTTTTAGTATGTCAGCACGAGATCTTTAAAAAATTTCACAGATTGGATTGGCCTTTGGTATACTCTTTTAGGGTCCTAAAATAAAGGTCAAGTTTGTTAGCCAGCCATTTTGGATAACAATTCAAAAGGTGAGAGTATTTTGAAAATGGTTGAGACCACTTTTTTTCAAAATTCAAAAATTTTCTTTACGGATATTCATATTATTCAAACAGGCAAACAATTTGTCCTAATGTCTTTTTCTATAAAACCAAAATTATAATTGTTTATATTATAAACAAATTCAATGTACAAATGCAGTAACCAGGCATTTTTCGACAAAAATATTGGTTTTTTTCAAGTTAAATTTTTTTAATTTGGAAATTTATGATAATTTTAGAAAAATGCATGATTTGTTGATTAATCTTTTGATTTTTAAAACAAATTTCATAAATAAATGCATTGTTCGGACGTTTGTCCACAGACATTTTTTTTTGTTCAATAGCAGTCTTTTCACTTGGGAACTCCATGACCATTTTCGGCAAAATTCATAATTTTTTGTTCAATTTTATGATTTTTTTAAAACAAATTTAATTAACAAGTGCATTATTGGGGCATCGGTCGACGGAAAAATTCTTTTTTGTTTTGATATTAGACTTGTAATTAGGATCTGCATAATAAATTTGGTAACCTTCATGATGAGTTGAAAAATTTTATGATTTTTAAAAACAAATATAATAAACAAATGCATTATTCGAGTATCTGTGTACGGAATTTTTTTTCTCGATGTTAGTCTTTTTAATTCGGAAGTTCATGATGATTTTAGCGAAATTCATAATTGTTTGATAAATTATATATTTTTCAAAAACAAGTTTAATAAACAAATACATTATTCGAGCATATGTCGATGAAAAATTTATTTTTTTCGATGTCCAAATTAAAACTGTTGACACAGAAAAAAACGAATTTTTCTGTAGACGAATGCCTGATTAATGCATTTTTTCATCAAATTTGTTCAAATAAATAATAAAATTTATAAACTTATTGTGAATGTTGCTAAAATTCCCATCAAGTTCCGATGTAAAAAGACTGACATTAAAAAACCGAATTTTTCTTTCAAGAAATTGCCGAATAATGCTTTTATCATAAGATTTATGAACCAATTACGAATTTTATGGCAAATATCATGAAGTTCCGAATTTAAACAAATGTACATAGAAAAAAACGAATTTTTCTACCAAAAAATTGCCTGATTGCTGCATTTCTTCATAGAATATGTTTATAATATAAAGAGTTTTAATCTTAAGAGAAATTTTTTTAATATCATATCATTTCCATTCAAATGTCATGCAATATAACTAGAAAAAACGTTTGATTATGGAAAATCATAGAAAATATTTTTTCAACAAATAATTTGTTTATACAAAATTTTGTTTAATATATAATATTAAAAAATGTTTAGCTAAAGTTAGCTTATGAAACTTTGGCGATTTCAACACTTTTCCTGTTTTACTAACGAGCAACGAGCACTGTGAACGTCAAATACATAAAATGGCTATTTTTTCGTCTTATATGTGTTCATGTATAAAAAATTAAAAATCTAATTGAAAAATCAGGCTCAAAAACTATCTTAAAAGTTTTAAAAGCTTTTTCCAATTTTTTTGTTTAAATCGCTCAATATTTGTGGGCTGCGCGTTATTTTGAACCAAAAATGTCATTTTTTCCCACTGTGGGCCGGGAATGTGCAAATGAGATCATATGAACTCCATCTAACACAATGATGCTGAAAGTTGCTTGAAATTCTCAGCATAAAACTGAGGTTAGAAGATTTTATAGAAGATAAATTTAGAAGTTAAAAAAGGTATGACTGATGTGTAGACTGTATGTGCTACGTTTAAGTCGTAAAAATAAAATTGGAAAATTTAGTTTTTGAAAAACCGGCAGAAGTGGCAGTGAGATGTTTAATAACCAACTTTTTAAAGAATGCGCATTTTTTAATAGAGACAAAGAAACTACGTCTGTTTTAATATCAATGCATGTTATGAATTGTAATCATATACATTTATGGAAAGGATATACAAGTTGAGATACATGATGAGAATGTATTCGTTAAAGCCAAAGGAGCTTTAAAAAAAAGAAGTCACTATCACCAAATTACTATTATCGATGTTATGACCTTTACTTTCAAAAAATCTGTACACAAGTGTAAAGAATATAGAAAGACCGAGCGCGGAGCGCGAGGTAAATACATTATCGAGCGCGAAGCGCGAGAACCCACAGTCGCTCGCGCTAAGCGCGCTCAAAGTTGCGAGCCGCGCGTACGGCGCGCTATGAGATTATGCCCGCGAAACGGGCGGATTTTGTATACTTCCATTTGCTTTTCTTCACGTGCATTCTGTCTTTCTTTCTCATTCGCTCCCCTAGCACCTTACAACTCCTTCATTCATTCTTCTCCTAATCCATCCCCCCCCCCAGAATCTTAACCACATTCTCTAGGCAGCTTCCTTTATCTTCCAATACTCTCCTACATCCTTCCCATGCATTCTCCCATGTTTCCTCCTCCCTTTAACATATTCTACATTTCCTCTTCTCTTCTTTTTCCCAGTACATCCCCTCCCTTACCTCGTTTCCCAATCTAAATCTTGCTATTCTGGTCCACTTTTTCTCTCCCTATCCCTTTTCTAAATACTTTGGCACGCTTTCCCTTTTTATCGTCTTATACCATTTATTGTATTTTGATTCCTCAATCATTCCCCATCTTTCCATTCATTGTCTATCCCTCTCTTTTTTTTCAATTAGTCATAGTTTACTTCAGTCCTGTTTTCTATTTATATTTCATTAAATAACACCCTCCTTTCTTTTTTCATCTCGTTAATTCGATCGCCCTCCCTCTCCTATCTTCTACCTCCATCAAACACTTTTTCGCTAACTCTAATCCCTTTACCTCCCTCAACTTCGTCTGACATTTCCATGCCCTCTTTCCCGCTCTAATACTTAACTTATCCTTTTGTGCTTCTCCTCTCACCATATATCCCGGCGTCCTCCAGTCTGCTCCTAGTTTCCACCTTATAAACCTTTCTTTTAAACTCTCAATATCTTTCCCTACTCTTCATCCCCATATCTCTGCTCCGTAACCTAATACCAGCCATGCCAACGTATCAAATAATCAAATTCCCCCCTCACAACTTTTTTAACCTTCTTTTTTCTATTCCCCATACCTGTTTCATTATGCCTGCTGTTTTTTTTATCCTTTCTCTTATATGAGCTGTATGATCTCCATTCGTTTGCAAGATATATCTTAAATATTTATACTCTTTTACTTCTTCTAACTTTATTTCCTTCCATCTCCCTGCCCATTCTTTTTTCCTTTCCCTCCTTTTCTAAACCTTATTATCTTTGTCTTCTCTACATTTACATTCAGCTTCATCCTCTTCATCCTCTACCATTAACCCTGTGTCGTCTGCGTATGCCAATGTATGTATCTTTTCCCTCTCTATCCTAACTCCTTCCCAACCTTATCCCCTCATTTCTTCTTCCTAGTCTGATATTAACAAATTCAATAAAAGTAGGCTCGGAGGACATCCTTGTGTCATACCTCTCACCAACCAGAAACTATCTCCTACTTGCTCTTCTACCTTTACCCTGCTTTATGTCTCTCTAAAAATTTCTGATACTCTTTTTATTAATCCCTCTCCTATCCCCTTTTTTACCATAACTTTTTCTATTTTGGCTCGGTCTAATGAGTCAAACGCCGTCTTTAAGTCCACGATTATTCCTATCATTGCCCTTTTTTCTCTTTTAATTCTCTTATTATTAGATAGTTCAGAATATATGTGTTGTCCATTACCCTTATTCCTTTTCTAAACCCTGTCTGATTCGATGACTCGATTTTTTTTTCTTCAACTTCTATCTTTAATCTCTCTGACAAAATAGTATTATATACTTTATACAGTATTAGCATCAATGGCACCACCCTATAACCTTTAACCTCCCCTCCTTTGTCTTTCTTTACTATTGGTTTACCAACTCCTTTCTATAACTCTGGCCAACCCTCTCCTCTCCATACTCCATTACACACCCATGCCCATTCCTCTAATTCCTCCTCTTTATACTTCTGTTCTTCATTTGGAATCTCATCTATACCAGGCGCCTTTCCATCCTTCATTATTCCTAAAATCTTAACTATTTCTTCCCTTGATATGTCCTCTTCCTCATCTCTTTCTCCACCATATCTTCCTTACTTTATAAATTTTCTCTCTACTCCTCCTAGCAAATCCAAAAAATATTTCTTCCATTCTACCATTTCAATATCTTGGTTTACTTTTTTTCCTCTTCCTATTTCTCTATTTACTATCTTCCATACTTCTACATTTGCTCCCATTTTATTCATATTGCTATTACTTTTTTGTCCCTCTAATGTCACTATCAAGGGAAAGTGATCCGAATCAATATAATCACCTACCTCTCGTTCCTTGACCTTATCTCTTACCTCATCATCCACTATCACATAATCAATTACCGTTCCGCTTTCACCTCCTGAGCGTTATTCTCCTTTCTCATATCCCTCTATATTTCCGTTTAAGATATACCATCATAACTCCTCCAAGCTCGTCAACAACTTTTTTTCCTCCAAATTTAGTACCTTATCTTTGGATTTTCTTCCTCTCTGTTCTCCCCATTTTCTTTCTCTTCTGTCGCCTGTTTTCGCATTAAAATCTCCACCTATTATCATCCTAATCTCTTTGTTATTTTCTTTAATAATTTCTCTTATCTCTTCTGCTTTCTCCTGCATATCACCGTTCACATAAACTCCCACTAACTTCCACTTCCCTCCTCCCATCGTTACCTCTACTACTAATGATCCCTCTTTTTGTTCTTTTCTTTCTTTCTGATCTTTCCCTGTTATACAACTATTCCTTACTCTCATCACCATTCCTCCTATTGCTTTGCCCTTTTTATTTTTCCTCTTTGCATTTTGCACTTGCCATTTGTAACCTCTTGGTAACCTTTCCCTCACTCTTTCCCATTTGTTTTCATCTAGCCCGTCGTCATCATTATGACTACATCCCATTGTGTCAAATTTCTCATAAACTCCCTATACTTTCTCTTCAATCCTGCTATATTCCAGTAAAAAATCTTCGATTCTTCCCTACTTTTGTTTCTCATCTTTTTTTCCTTCTTAATATTTCTTATTTTCCTATCTCCAGTTCTTTCCTCTCGTAGTTTCCTTGCACCTCATTTCTCATCTGTTCCCTTGCTTCATCCCAATCCCACCAAACTCCGTCTATCTGTATTCTCCCATACTTAAACCAATGTTCTCTTTCCCTTTATTCTTTCCTCTTTTCCCATTTTCCTTAATCTATACTGCATCTTCCTTTCTACCCATATCAAATCATCCTCTCTTCTCTCTGGACTTCCATTTAATAACCTCTTCATTGTCATCACCTCCCTCTTATGTTCCCATTTCTTTAGGTACATCAATACCATTATCTCCCCTCTTCGCTCTTCCCTTTACGAACCGGAAAAGGACCGTGGATTTTTTTCTTTTTTTCTTCTATTAAAATGGGCACCCTGATATGTGTACGTACATACTTTAAAATTATTACTTTTATAAAGTTTTATTTTCGAACACAAATATTTTCACGTTCATTTTGACATTATAAAACTAAAATGGCAGAAATTCAAACAAGAAAAATTTAATAAGAAAATCCAACAGAAATAATTCACACGGTCCTGATTGTTTATGTTTTGGCGCGTCCCGATATTGTACGAAAGAGATACAAGGTACCCCCGAAACGGCTTCTATAGAGGGACTTCAATGTATTTCCAATCACGAAAAATATATTCATGCAAGGTCGGTCGATTTCCGCCTCTTTCCGTCAGCATTTCGGTAGTGTACTGCCAAAGATATTATAAACGTAGATGCGGTACGGGGCGTCGGAGTGGGGAATTATATATATAGGACATCACATTTTCTGCCCTATCGTATCTTGCTTCTTTTCGCGTAAGTTGTATTCATATAAGGTAATACCTCTAAACATATAATACTGTGCTCCTCCCCTACGTTTCACTGGACTTTATTATTAAATGCCAACAAACTTGATCAATTGAAAATAATTTCAAAAGTACCTCCCCAACACAAATTCGGAGCTGCACACTTTCCATTCAGAACTGTACACTTGTGCAGAGCTGCACGTTAGATTATGCTCTGGCCCTCATAGTTTTTAATTGAAATAATCAAATATAATTTATACCAAAGAAAAAACTTTTTTAGTGTTTGAAGTATTTAAATATTATTGTTTAAATTAAAAATAATAATTAAAACAAAATATATTTCTGGATAAGATATTTTAGTTGAAAATGTATATTGTATTTTTAAAATCACAAAAGTTCTTCTGAAAAATCGAAATGTTAATTAAGAAACACGTATTTTTATATATTCATTTGTCGGTAAAATTTTTTGTATAATTTTAATTTTAAATTCAAACAATAATTTTTAACATTTTAAATATTAAACAAAAATTTATTTGATTACAATATTTTATTATCGTAGTTTTAATAAATAATTAATATTGATTAAGAAACAATTTTATTTGGGGATTCTTATTATTTGGGAATTTTCAAATTCGTTAATATTATAAACTGTTCAGGAATTTTATTAGTTTTGGAATTGTATTTTTTGGGACAGAGAGTTTTACCGAGTCGGGAATTTTATTTTTCGGGATAATTCAGCCGTCCCCATAGAATTACAGAAAATTTGCTCTAATTATAATTTCGGCGCTCGATCTTGTTGATTTTTTCCTACAGTAATATCAAAAAGAAATGTGTATGGAAATTTTTGATATCACAAAGTTAAAGATGGTCTCAATTAAAAATGTAAAAATTCGCTGTACATCTAATTTTTATTCTTGGGTCTTGGAAATTTTTTTCTAATCTATTTCAGTGACTGGTAAACAGGGGTGATTTTCTCTTAGAAAATAAGTGATTAAAATTTAAAAAAATTGGGTAGGCCTTTTTGACATCTAGGTATGTAAAACAGGTAAACTGCAGAAAATTTAAAAACTAATTTAAGAACTATTTATACTCTTTTAAGATACCAATACAATTTACATAACGCTAATTGTAAAATTCGCAAATTTTTAGGCCTTCAGTTGAGGAACTTGAATTTTAACGTTAAAATTGCTTCATTTTCAGAATACAGCCTTATTATTTGAATTTTCAGAATTTTTCGAAATGTTTCGAAATTGTTAAAAGGCGAAAAAGTTTGAATTTACATTTTAAAAATGCGAAAATACACCATTTTCCATGTTCATTTGCAATCCAGCGAGTCACTTTCTTTCGCTTCTTTTGAAAGTCGATCCTTTGCTTTCAGTTTT
>NC_046657.1:120588475-120591987 GCF_010883055.1 Belonocnema kinseyi | reverse complement strand
GATCTGTTCAAAATGATATAATTTACATATTTTAATGTTAAAATTTGAACTAATTTAATTGCAAAGCCTTAGTAGTGACACAAGTGTAAAGTTTGAATTAATAGCTTCTTAAATGAACGCCTTTATTCAATTTCGAAATCTTTTTGAAGTATTATTTCAGTATAAAATATTCCATTTTTAATCTATTTGGTTTGGAAGTAAAAAAAAAACAATTTTCAATAGTAAACAATTTGAAAATGAATTGTCACAATTTCAGAGTGACAAATTTAAACTCGGAATGTTACGATTATAATTGTTTAATTTTTTTATTTGTATTTCGAAGGTAAAAGTATTTCATTTTGCTTCTTAAAGAACAGTTAAATAAGCATTAATTTAGAAAAAAATGAAATAAGCTGGAGGTTTTTGAATGTTACAAAGAAAAGAACAAAATTTGCAGCTCCTCAAGAATTTTGAAATACTAGGAAAACAATCAAAATTTCTGGGTAGATTTAAAATGATTTTTTATTTTGAAAAAGTACATAACTCAAAGGGAATGTTTAAAAATATTTCAAAACATTTCAAAAGATGTACAATATTAGAAAAAATCTGGAAGCTCTTAAAACAATTTTGTGTGCAGGATTTTACAAAAATTTTAGGAAAAATGGGAATCAGTCTAAAAGACATTTAAAAGTTCCGAAAATTTTTTAAAATATTTTAAAAAGATTTGAAATAATTTAAAAGAGAATAGATACTTTTCATGATTTTGAAATGTTTTCAAATGTTGACTTTTTATTTTGAAAAATTACATAATTTGAAGAGGAGGAATAAAAATATGGGACCACTGACAAAAATTCCGAAAGGGATGAATGAAAAATCCCAAAAAATGAAATCTCCGGCACTTGAATAATAATTTTATAAAAATTGTATTAAAAAATACCTTAAAAAACACGTGTGCTTTGAAAGAAAAACATGTTCTGCCTAAATTTTCTTCGTACCTACATAATAACATTTTTTAAACAAACTTTGCGGGATTCAATTCAACAACGATTTATATCAAAATTTATTTTTATTATTTTTTTTTATTAATAAAAATTTGATTTTTCAGAAATTTTTTATGTTTTTTTCAAATACTATGCACATTTTTAAACAAATTTTTTCATCCAGAAATATATATTCGATTATTGTATTTTCAATAAATAAATAATATTTAATAAAAAAATGTTTAAATTGTTTAAATTCAGGAATTTTCTAGTTCATATATTTTATGATTCAGGCATCTTCTTTGGGGATTTTTAAAATTCGGTAATATCTTATTGTCTGGAATTTTCTTGATTTTATTTTTCGTGAATTTTCCAATTCGACTTTTATATTTCGGAACTTTTATAATTTCGGGAATTTTATTATTGGTTATTTTTCAATGTAAGAATTTTACAGTGTCAGGAATTTTATTTTTCGGGATTTTTCAGTCGCTTTTTCCGAAAAATAAAATTCCCACATCACTGTAAAAATTGCGAAATTATAACATAGCAATGTTATAATTTCGGAATTTTTACAGTGATGTAGGAATTTTATTTTTGATTTTCCAATTCGGGACTTTTATATCTCGACAATGCATTGTCGAAATATAAAAGTCCCGAATTGGAAAATTCTCGACAATTTACAATCTTACCGAATTTAAGAATTGCCGACATAAAATTTTCGAATTATACAATATCCGGGCTAGACAACTCTCTAATTTGAACAATTAAAAAATAGTTAGTTAAAAAAATTTTGTAAATAGAATAATAAAATATTTTTACCGAGCAAAAAACTTTTTTAATGTTTAAAGTTTCTAAAAATTATTGTTTAAATTAAAAATAACAATAATTGAACAAATGTATTTTGGATAAAAAAAAGTTGTTTGAAAATGTCCATTTTATTTTTGTAAATTACAGAAAACGCTCGCAAAAATAAAATTATTATTTTAAAAAATAAAAATCGCGTTAAATCAGCCTGCATTGAATCCTGCAAAGTTTGTTTCATTTAAAGCTCACGTGTTTTAAATTTATGTGCGTATCACATTTTTATACAATTATTGTTATTTTAAATTTAAACAATAATTTAAAAAAATTAAACATTTAACCAAATTTCTATAATGAAAATATTTGATTATTGTATTTTTAATAAATAAATAATATTGACCACATAACTGTTTCCTCAATTTCTGCAATTCGGGAATTTTCTAGTTTGTATATTTTATCATTAGACAGCATTCGGCCTGGAGTTTTATTACTCAGGAATTTTCAAATTCGATAATATTGCAAACAGTCCAGAATTTCATTATTCTAGAATTTTTTAAATCGCGATTTTCAGGTTTCAGTATTTTGTTATTTCGGGAAGTTTACAGTGTCGAAAATATTTCAAAAATTTAAAAAGATTGATAAAATTGTAGAAAAATCTTAAAGATTTTGAGGCATTTAAAACTCCTGAAAAACTTAAATAATAATTTGAATTATATATATATATATATTTCGAGTCAGCTGTATCAATTATAATGATTTAAAGTTTATTTAAAAATATATTTTATGGAATATGATATTTTTTATGAATGTGCCAGTGAAATTCTGTTCGTCTAATTTTGTTTGCCAATGCGAACCGTAATCTGGCTTGGAACTGTTGTCTTAACATCTAAAAACCGAAAGAACAATTTTCCTATCACTTGGAATTATAATTATATTTTTATAAAAACGTTACAATATATAATAATTAAGAAATTGGAAAATACATACGAGAACTTGATTAGACGAATAGTCTAAAATAGTCCGTAGAAATTGCAGACCATAAAAATAAAAATAAAAACTAAATAATATTAAAGAACTATATATAGACAATATATAGAATGAAAATTATAATTAATAATTTTCGAATTAGTGGAAAGTATATGAAACCGTAATATAAATTACTCATCGACTTATATTTGTGGTATTTATTAAAACAACCAAGTTTTGCAATGTTATAAATGAAAAAATGTTTTAATTGGCAATTTACTTTCAATCCAAATGGTTCTTGTCCAAGCTAAGTTTACCATCAGTGTGCCTCGAAGGTGTACCGAGAGTTGCTTACAGCGCTCCAAGTGGCTCTTGGCAAACTATATCGATGGGTGCTTTCTACGGGGAGCGGTGGGTAGAGGGGAAGTCACTTTTTTCGCCGGACGCGCCGTCTATATTTATGGCGGGCAACTAAGCCCGCACCGCATCTACGTTTATAATATCTTTGGTACTGCTGTCTTTGCCTGCGGGACGCCAACCTCCGAAAATCGTACTTGTGCGTCTGCGCAGTAGCTAACCTAGCTGATCGTCTCGTACTAAAAACGTAAGACTTCGGCGGCTATCAAAGGGGCCATTGCTGTCTCGTAACAGAATATACTATTTTATTCGTCCGCGATAGTTGCAATGACATCAAACTCTCGCTTTCAGTTACCCCGTTCTCAGCCTTCCTAGAACTGCTGGCACAAGCAGTTTCTCAGGGGAGTAGGGCGAGAGTGGTTGCGACAT
>NC_046657.1:120585036-120588375 GCF_010883055.1 Belonocnema kinseyi | reverse complement strand
ATTTTTCATATTTGAATCCGCCATATCTCGGCTATGAAAAATCTTATCAAAAAGTTAGACATCGCATTTTGAAGGTAAAGAGTAGTTCTTTACGATGCCATTTACGATTGCCTTTGAGCACTGTATTCTCGTATTTTTTAACTTAAAATTATCACCATTGGTTAATTAATTATTAATTATTTTAACAAATGAAATTTGTTGTAATTTTTTTTTGAAAAATTGCCCCCCCCCAACTTAAAATTATTACTATTAGTCTAGGGGAATATTTAATAAATTTGGTTTATTAATTTTTAATTGTTTAAACAAATGTTATGAAAATTTGTTTTTTTTTCGTAAAAATTATCACTATTGGTCTAAAGGAACATTCATTAACATTAGTTTATTCATTAATAATAATTAATTTATTAGTTATATTCAAGTAATAATTTTTATTAAAATTTTTTGTGAAGATAAAGTTAATCAAACAATGTTGATCAGTATTCCACTAAAGAAATATTAATAATTTTTATTAAAAAAATATTTAAACAAATGATATTTTTTTAAACAATTAAAAATTAATGAAATAATGTTAATAAATATTCCACTAGACTAATAGTAATAATTTTTAAGAAAGAAAAGAATTTTTGAAAAAAATTGTTCAAACAAATTACAGTTGTTTAAATAATAAATAATTCATGAACAAATGTTAATAAATATTCCTTTAGACTAACAGTAATAATTTTTAGGGGGGAAAACGAATTTTTGAGAGAAAAAAATTATTTAAACAAATTCCATTTGTTTAAATAGTTGAAAATTAATGAACCAATAATAATAAATATTCAACTAGACCAATATTAATAATTTTAATTTAAAAAAATACGAGAATACCTGACTCTAAAGGTCGATTTCATGAAGAATTGACATTTTTTGTTTTAAGGGTAGTTTTCAGGTACTCATTGGGGTGTGTTAGGGGTGTCCAATCCATATGTCTAATAGATGAAATTCTTCGTTGGATAATTCTCTACAGCACCCCTTAAAATAAAAAAATAGAAAAATAAAAAAATAAAAAATTAGGGATTTTCTTTTTTCGGATTTGGAATTAAATGGGGTGCATCGTTACCCTCTAGCATGCAAAACAATTTTGCCATGCATTTTTGGACCACCTTATTGCTCACATGACAACTTTTTACTAAACCTATACCTTTAGCAATGCTTTCTTTCCAAAAAATGTTAAGCTTTATTTCTTGAAAACCACTTTAAATTATACGAACAAATTTTTATTATATATTTCATGAATTATTTTATTTCAATTTTGGCGTATTTACATACAGCTACATGTGGTCCTTCAACTTAACTCACCTACCCGTTTGAAAAAAAAAAACATCAGGCGGCGCCACGTGCGGCCCACTAGAGATACTTGGGAGTTCTATTATTTATAAAAATTGATTCATTTTTGACAAATTTGTAAGAAGTTATATTTCAAAAAAAAATCTAGCCGCTGCGCGGGCACACTTTCATCGCGCGCGGTTCTCTTCACTCGCAAGATTGAGCGTGCCTAGAACGCGCGACTGCTGGTTCTTGCGCTTTTATTGGTTGATCAATTAAACTTTTGTTATGCTTAAACATTAAGCGAAGATTTAGATATAACTTACCGCATGTGAGAAATTAAGAGAAAATTTTAATTCAATATACACTGCAGTCCCGTAAGAAAAGTTCCCGTTATAAAAGACAAGGTGGTCCAAGGGGGCGAGAGAGTGACGCTGCTAGGTCGGCGGAGACACTCCACAACAACGCAGGAGTGTATGGAAAAAGAGGGCAGTATTCTCGGTGGCTAATGGTGTCGTCTGCTTCAGTCATTTTCAGCCGGTGGCCAAAATGTCGCAGAACATTTTCTTTTAGTTCATTTTTAGTCACTCAGTGTTTAGGTGATACGTTGCGTAACCAGATGTAACCAGGAATTACGCAAATATCTAAGAAAAGCAAGACGAAGCGGTTATCTTTTGAAGAGACATATTAGCTTTTACGAAGTGAAATAAGGTGCCTCAAAATAGTCTATTTAGCAGAATTTATTTTTTAAGCGGCAAATTTACAAATCTTTACAAGAAAAATCTTTCCAAGTTCGATTTTAACAGCTTTTAAAATAATGAGTTAAATTGTTATATTTTTCAATTATGATACCATTAACTTTACACAACTTTAACAAATATAATACAAAGTTTTTCATTTAAAATCGTTTAAAACGTCAATTTAAAGAGTTTAAAATTCAAGAGTTCCAATTTGAGTGCTTTAGTTTTTAGTTTGTTTTTTATTACTTCAAATGGAAAAATGCTTAGCCTTAGAGTTAAAATTTTTTTATTTAATTAATCGTAAAAAGTATTTGCGAACCGAGAAAAACACGGGAAATGACCGGGAATTTTTTTCTTCGTTAAAATGGCTACCCTGATATATGTACGTATATACTTAAAAATTAGTAATTTTATCAAGTTTTATTTTTGAGCACAAAGATTTTTAAGTTCATTGTGACATTATGAAACGAAAATGGCAAACATACAAAAATCAACATTTTTAGGACGAAACTCCAACATAAATTATTCATACACCCCTGATTGTTTATGATATGGCGATTCCCGAGATTCTATTCGAGAAGAGAAATTTTCCTTCTAATCATTTCACCATCATTTGCGTTTTGGCTGTAAGTTTGAATTTTCGTTTTTCTCATGGCATTTTGCACGTTTAAATGACGATGAGAATGTGAAAAATGCAGTCGTCGAATACATTGTTAAATAGATTTTTTAAGCTAAATTTTTTTGAATAAAAATACTTTTTTTAATTGCATTATCAGTAATATTGTTTTGATTCTAAAAATGAAAGAAACGAATGTTTTTTCGAGATCTGATTTTTGGCACAAGAGGTTCCTGAATAGAAATTTAACCCGAATTGAATATCTCTGAGAATAAATATTGAAAGCGATTTTCAATTATATTTATTTTGTTTGTGAAAACAGTTATATATATTTAAAATATATTGAAAATTATGTTTACATGCGAGCATTCTGTTAAATGCGTGTGCATGCATATGTCGACACTAATTGCAAAGGAAGTAGGGGAAGTTGGATATCTGGTGTCTCGATAAATAGGAGGGTACTGTATTTTAAATAAGTATATCTTAGCAACCTACGCAATTAACAAGTAAATACAGAAAACGTACTTAAAGTTAGCACAGAAAAATCGACAGATAGAGTTTACATCGATTTCTGTTGAAAGATTCTCGCTCTCAGTCAAGTGTCGGGGGTTCCTTTAAATGGCCTTAGACTGATTTTGGGGAGACAGAAACGTAAACAGTGAGAACCTCCTGACTCGT
>NC_046657.1:120544008-120584936 GCF_010883055.1 Belonocnema kinseyi | reverse complement strand
GGGCTTATAGCCTCACATATGCTATATAGGGTGTTTTAACGTTGTTACGAAACTGCGAAAATACTTAACTTCAATCAATGATATATCGATGAAAAAAAAAACCTATCTTGAATCTGAAAAATGGATTTCAGAGGGCAAGGGTGCACCTTTGTGATGCTTTCGCCCGTTTTTGAAAAAAAAATTTATTCAAGATGCTATGTAACCTCAAATATAGCAAAAAACGGTGTTGTTTGCACTTTTAGGTTACAATATCTCGAAAACTGAGGGTGATGGAATTTTTCTGAGGTCGGATTCGGATTCAGCGCAGCAAAAACCTTCGGGTATACTAGGTCTGGTCTCTGGTTCCGGACCTTTGTCAAATTTTGTCGGCCTGTGTAATTCTCAACATGCCTCCATACTTTCCCGTGACATTTTTTCAAAAACTAAAAAATGATTCCAAAAACTCACAAAAGTGATTTTTCCCGATGCATTTTACATGCGAAACTTCAACTCAAAACCCGCATCTGTTAAAATCGAAAAATGAAAGAAAAATAACAATGAGGGAATCTTTTTTCGGATTTTGAATGAAATTGGGGGGATCGTTATCCTCTAATGTAAAAAAGGGTACGTGAGAATCGAAGTTGCCTATCTCTTTAAGTATGAAAATAATTAGAATTGTTTAAAATTTAATTTTTTTGTTTTTAATTTTTAGTTTTTTGAATCATATTATTTTATTAAATTCCAGTTACAGTCGAACCTCGGATACTGTAGCTTTGAACACTGTCACACCTCGAACACTGTCATCAGCTGTTTCGAGGTTACTGTAAGAATCAGGTGATTAGCCCAGTGCCGTGGCATCCTCGAAACCCCTTTCTCTGAGATATGTAGTTACATATGTACTTAGTTTTGCACAATAAGTTGAATGAAAAGTGCAATTTAAATTTTTCCTTATTAAAATTTTATATTTTAACTTTACCGGGCTTCGAAATGTCTGAAGTCGCTTACGCTAGCTGATGCGCAAGCTGTCAAGATAATGCAGGCTGTAGGTTAAATTAGGTTGACGTTGGACGTTTTTTATTGGTTTTGTACAATAATAATGTCATATGTGTTTATGAAGTTATTACACTAAATCTCTGTTCTGAACATTATTGTGGTAAGTGAAAAAATCTTACCGAACACTGGAAAAAATGTAATTTTTGTACAAAAGATATCAATACATATTGCGAAAAAATGTTGACTAATTGTAAGCAGATGTCTATGTGATCTCCAGAATTATGGTTACTTATTTGTGTGCAAATAATAATTAGATAATAAAGAAGAATCATACATACTTGTATTTCTATTCTCCTCTCATTTATTGTAAAATTAAACAAAAAAATGTGTCCGATAACATTAGCATACTAACAGGAGCACCTGCAAAACATCGTATCGAGACGGTCCTGTAATTCGACGCCGATTGGTTGAGGGGTAATACCACGTGAGCTTACAATGTCCGATACGCTCGATCCCGATGGGTGACAGTGTCCGAGGTTCGACTATTATTCCTTTGAATTCCATTAAATTCCATCAAATTCCAATAAATTACTTTAAATCACATTAAAATCAATTGCATTAGAGTAAAAGTTATTGAATGCCATTGAACTTCGTTCAAATACCTTTACTGGTTTCCGTTCAAGGGTTGAACTTATCTCTATTTCAAATCAGAATGTACGTTAGGTTCCATGGCGTTCCATTGAATTTCGTTGACTTTATTTATTTACGTTGCATTATAGTAAGTTCCGTTGAAGTATCTTTACAAAGTTCAAGCAATTATGAATAATTTCTTTCAGAGATTTTTTTCGAATTTCATTAAATTTTATTGAGTTCCATTATATTCTACTAAAGAACCTTGCCAATTTTCGGCCCCGTCCGAACAGTGACGAGTCCTATATCGAAAGAACCGGTATGAAGAGTTGATTAATAATTTCATGACTTCATGTTTCTTTTTCAACTCTGGTAGATATAACCTAACAATGTTGCATTACTGTTCCCACCTTCTAGGATGAGCAAAAAAATGTAATTGAAAAATCTGAAAAATTTAATTCTTGGCTGCACATATATTGAAATTAAATGAAAAACTTACTATTCAGATTCTTCATTAGAGCTTTCTAATTGAAGAAAAATGTCAGTGATGTGTTCGGCAGGAAAACGTGTGTCCTGACTTTGGTGTTGTTCATATCCAAGATACCAAAGAATGGTCACTATGTGGACACAGCACCCCACCGTTCGCCGGCCATTTTTACAAGAACAGTAGTATTCTCTAATTGAGTTTGCTCCATTGCCATTTTTTTCACTTAGAACGTTAACATAGTATATGAAACAATTTGTTCCTTTATTAGAGCCCCACATTCCTAGGGGCGTCCCGTCACTGTTCGCGCGGGGCCCAAAACCCATGTAAAAATTGGCAGGGCTCTTTCATTGCATTCCATTAAATTCATTTTTTCAATTCTCTTTTTTCATTTATTTTCTATAAATCGCGCTGAAACCCCTAGAATATTTACACTCTTATCCATGCTAACTGCACTACGCGGCACAACAACTCACCTTGCCGTTCAAATTTTTCGCCGTCTGATGGCGCTGCCAACATACTTGGGAGCTCGATAGCTTCATTTTTTTTAAATATTCAGTACAACTCTGACATTCCCAATTTTAAAATTAAGCTTTTCTATGGCTGAAATCTTTAAAACCATTTTTTTACTTTGTATAAAAATACTGTATTTGAAGATTATTCAATTATTTTCAAAATTAAAAACCGTAGAATTATAGGAAATTTTTTCCTCGAAAAGAATCTTGAAGTAAAATAGACCTTTATGCAGCGTTAATATCCAGAAAACAAAATATTATATTTTGAATATATTACAAAAGTAAATGCTTATCCAGACTTCACAAGAATTAATACCTTTTTCAAAGAACCCTTGTAAGAAAACACTAAGTTTTTAAAGATTTCTAAGGTATTATGTATAACAACCTTTGAATGGTCTTTCCTATTTGTTTTCTCAACTCTCAAATTTTGACATTACCTTTTTTGAATAGTTTCGAATTTTTAAACTTATCAGAAACGATGATAAACTATGAAGCACAAAGAGAGCTCGATGTTTGATGTAGTGGGGGAAATCACTTGACGCGAATCACAGTCTCAGCCTTTTGTGATGAGTGGGAGGGTACTGTGCTTGAAACTTTTAGTCACTAAAAGCACATTGCATTGGAAAAATTTCGAATATTTAACTTTACTAATTTTTCTAAATGCACCGGATTGTACAACAAACCGATGCAGGGATGAAATTTAAATTCGAATTTTACCTGCAAATCGAATGAGTATTTAATTAAAATTCAATGATGAATTTAAGTTAAAGAGCAATAATAATATATAATAACAATAAGTATAATGCATTAATAGAGACAAAGGAATTGCGCGATCTAGGAATTGCGATGATCAAATAAATAATAATGTAACACTGTGAATGAAAATATGCTGCATCTCTGAAATTCTACGTGTACACTATACAGCCCAGACTTTTTGAACTTCTGTTCACTTATTATTCACGCAGAAGTGTCAAGAATACCATTCAGTGAAAAGTACGAACCATCATCTTTCTCTTCCCTTTTACGAATGAGAGTCTGTCTATGAGGTTGAAACAACGAAGCTGGTGCTGTAGCGAGTAAAAGACTGAAAGAGCTTTGTAATCGGAATAAAAGTTATTTTTACAAGTAAAAAAACAGATACGACATTATTTCCGGCATATCGTGTCAACGAACGTTTCCTTTCTTGTGCTCAACATACTTTTTGCTTTGAAATTCAACGCCGCTAAAGAAGCTCTTTCATTCTCTTAGTTTTCAGTTTTATTGGGAAAACAAAACATTGAAATACAAGCAGGTCAGCGGTTCAGCGATACAGCAATATATGAATTTACAAGAAGCGAGTCACGAGCGAAGTTGTGAAGTCTCTATAAGGAATGTATGTAAAGAATCCTCATCTTCCCATACTGGACATAAAAATTCTCATTTACAGCCATGTATTCCGCAGTGTGTATATTAAGTATTGCATGAGGCCACTTTTTCACTGTAGTTAATGTCAAATATCAAGAAGAGAAATATAACTTTCCGATGCTCGCTGAAAGAAAGCGAGAGAATATTTGTTCAATAAGTTGATTTTGCTGTATATAATGATAATAAAAATGCAAGATTCGAAATAAATTTTTTAAGCATTATAGCTTGTTCTGATATAAATTATTTTTGATAGAAAGCCATAGCTTCCTCTTTTTAGTTCCGTATTCGTGCATAAATTTTAACTGTAGTAATTTTGGTTCTTCAAAGTTGTTACTCATGCAAATCAATAAAAAATGTTTAACGGTTTAGCTCCAAGAAGTTCGATCAGATTCGTCATCACAGTAAGTTGTGCTACTGGAAATTATCCTAAATGCGATGATTACCTTCTTCTTGTCTCCGGAATGTTTCTGGTCACTATTGATAGATTTTTGTAGGCTGATTCCGAACTAGACAAAAAAATGTTCCATTTCGTCAAACGAAAGGTAGTTCAAATACGGTATTCCAAATTTATACCTGTAAAAATTCCACTTTCGATTTTTGTGGATGGATTCGTTCGTTTCCGTGAAATAGAAATCGATGCGTCCTAATAAATAACACCTATCTCGCGGTGGTCAATTCTAAATACACTAACTGTACCGGGCCTCTTTAAAAGCAACGCATCTGTAGCGTGCAGATTCTACACCTTGTAACTTTACTGAACCCGTTTAAAAACAACGTAACTTGATTTTTCCCTTTTTTCAGTACAGCTAATTTTAATCATCACAATTCTGCTTCGTTTCAAATCGAAATGTAGTCGACGGAAATGTGAAGTACTGCATGTTTTTGAAATATTGAAAATATTTTTTATATGATTCTAATATAATTTAACCTATAATATGATTCATAGAAAGCAATATTGTCTATGGTATGACAGTAGCAGTGCAATAGAGGTTATGTTAAACAAAATTTGAGCTGCGTTAGTTCATAAATTCAAACCTAAGTAAACAATTATAATGTTGATACATACCTATATTGACAGCAGCTGTCAAAATAGGCGTATTACGAGTATTCACTCATTATAATTTTTTTTTTAAGTTAGTCAAAACTAATCCGTGCCCCTGGTTATTGAAATTAGCATCAGATTTTGACTAATATAAGCTTGGTTTTCGTAAAAATGGACAGAACAAGTATTTGTTCTTAACTTTTTGTAAATTAATGTCTAGTCACCACTAAAGAAATGTGCAAGGTATCATTTTCACTGAATAACTTTTAATTTCGACTTTTCCATACCCCTTTTATCTTGTGCCCGCAAAATGCTTTAAAAAGTGCAAAATAGCAGTTCAATATCAAATTGATGCTTAAGACCTTAAATTATTAAAAGTTATTATTTTTAAAATAAATGATGCAGCTTATGAGTTTGCACAATAATATTTGTTGTTTTAGATAGTTGGTAATTATTTAAACAATGTTTATTTGTTTAAAATCTTATTCCTGTCTGAATCTTAAAGTGCTATCATATTTTGCAATTAATGTCACAATTAATGAATTTTGAGAATAATATTTATTTCTTAACGATATTTGGTAATTATTTAAACAATTTAAATTTATTGAATATTTTGTTGAAAGCCAGTTTACAAGTCGATATTTAAATAACTTTCATTTGTGAAACAATATTTTTCTTTTGTAAAACTTTAAAATGTACTATTTATTGGAATTGATGATATAATTAACGGATGCTGAGTGTTACGGTTATGTCACAGTATGCTTCTTATTATTCAGTTTCTTTAAAACTGATACCCTATTTTCTAACAATAATATATTATTTATAAAAAAATATTTCAATTACGGTATGGCTCATAATTTTTTTATACTGATTTCGTTGTTAAAATAAAATACTGAGTAATAGTAAAAGCCATATGAAAAAAAGAGCTTTTCTCATCTTTTATATGAGAAGAAGCAAGTAATATTAAATGTTTAAGTATAACTCTCTAAATTTAAATCAATTAAATTTTTTACTAATTTCAATCAGAGGTTCAATTATAGCTATGAAACAGTTATTTTTTTCTAATTTATCAGCAACAATTACTTAATTATCAGTAAAAACTAATGATTCATAGCTAAAATTGAGTCAGTAATTAAAATTAGTGAACATTTTATCTGACTAAAATTTATAGAGTAACTACAAACTGTATTTCACGAAAAAATATCAGTTTAACTATCATTACATGCGAAACTCACTTTAGATATTAATAAATTTTCACGATTTCGAGGACGAAATTCCTTAAACAAATTAGAATTGTTTAAAAAATGGTCAGATCCTCCGAACAAAGGAATAAAATATTACTAAAATGTAAGAAATTTATATCAGATAAAAATCCAAATTAAAAATCGTATTTATCGTCCAATAATCACACTGATGCAAAATCCTGTTAAAAACCAGAATCCAACGACAAAATTTTGACCACAACGAATAAACAAAAACAAAAAATTCTACTGTAATCTGAAAAGAAATTTGCGGACAAAAATAAAAAGGAGGAAAGAAAAATGAGAAGGCAGTCAACCACACTCCTTCCTTTCCTTTTTCTTTCTTTCGTCTTTTATATTTTTATTATCATCCAATTACAATAAAATAACAATAAAAATGCAAACTAAAAATAAATAAAATTGCATTACCAACGTTTCGGTACTCGTACGGTGCCCTTATCGAGGCAAGAAAGATTTAAATGGTAGAAATTGACAGCACTCACAAATAGGTGCTAAACAGCTGATACATTTTTGCAAAGATCCTTTGGATAATTTTGAAAATGGTGGTGTTGTTTATAAGATCACTTGCACGATCTGTAAGATGAATTACGTGGGACAGACTCACAGACTTCTTAAGACTAGGATAGAGGAACACAAAAGTGATGTTCATTTGGGACGCTGTTACAAGAGTGTTCTTGCCAGACAGACAAAGGAATTTGTTGATGTTGACCATGATTTTGAATGGGATGTTCAAATTTTGCATAGTGAAAGTAATGAGAGAAAGCAGGAATTCATGGAAATGCTTTATATTAAAAAACAAAAAAAGTCATCTATTAATTCAAAAACCGATTTGGATAAGTTGAACAAAAGTTATACTAATATGATCAATTACATCTAACGAGGCTGTTTCATGAATTCTGTTTTTCTTTTACTTTCTCTATTTCTGATGTAATTGTGACAGATATTTATATTGTGTTCATAACAGATTGGCCTACTGACCCTCGTTCGATTCTCAGGTAATAAAAAGAGAGCACCTGTTCGTGGGTGCTGTCAATTTCTACCATTTAAATTTATCTTGCCTTGATAAGGGTACCGTACGAGTACCGAAACGTTGGTAATGCAATTTTATTTATTTTTAGTTTGCATTTTCAATGTTATTTTATTGTAAATTGATGATAATAAAAAGAAAACAGACGAAAGAAAGGAAAAGAGAAGGAAGGGGATGTAGTTGGCTGCCTTCTCATTTTTCTTTCCTCCTTTTTATTTTTGTCCGAAAATTTCTTTTCAGATTACAACAGAATTTTTTGTTTTTGTTTATTCGTTGTGGTCCAAATTTGGTCGTTGGATTCTGGTTTTTAACAGGAGTTTGCATTAAAATGGTACTCTTAAGTTTGTTGATTGCGTAATTAATTCCAAAATGTACTGGCTGTATATGATTTGGTGGAAAAAATTAAACGAATAGAAATTGTTTGCAAAATTGAAAAATATACGCAAAAAATACTACTTCTAGCATTTATTAACGGTATCATTTATCTTAAGAAATAATACATAACTTCACGATTTACTGGGATAAGTACATTACAACACAAGGCCAGAAAGTTGGAAATCTAGCAGCTTAGGCCATCCAGCGTTTTCTGGCCGTATGTTGTATACTATTTTTCTTCATCCCCACCCGAATGTACGTTCAATAATTAATTAATAAAGCGTTCTCAACTGTTAGCCCGCGTTTGGCTCTATCTATATTCATCGTTTCACTTTCCGTAGGGTAGCGGTAGCGCGTCCCCCCGGCCAACTTGCGTAGCATTACGCGGCTTCTGCTGGCTTTATTATCCAGGGATGCGAGGAATTTGCTCGCCCGATATTTGCAAAGGTGAGGCGTAAATCGAGGCTTTGCTGGTCAGAGCGAGCATCAAATAATACAAGTAAAAGAAATTTATGCTAATATTGTAAGTTTCAACCGATATTATATTGGCTAAAAACGTGCTGGATAGATCGAAACAATATATACATTATATACCACGGGTTAGTACTCAAGCGAGCCGCACAAAATGTCGCGGCCAATGAGGGTGCGCAATTCAGCTGGGAAGCCGAAAAAGACGCTCTTCCCATAGAGAAATCAGGCCGGGAACTATGAACTTTCGGACACGGGATGAAGAAAAATACTGTTCAAACAAATAATGATTGTTTAAACAGTTTAAAATAATTTTAAAAATACTTATAAAATTGTAAATTATCAAATAAAAATAAAGTTAAAAAAATTACCCATGTTTAGAAAGAATTTTAGATAAAAGTACTATTTTACATTTTTTTGGGCATCTTCCGGGCAAAGTATAAGTGTTGAAGGTGTAATTTTCAAATCAACGAATATTTATGATCAGCCTTTAAGTAAACTGTTGAACATAGCTGTTCATTATTTATTTTTCAATGAAAATATTGACCAGTGATCAACAAAATTGTTTAATTTCAACATCTTCACTTATTCATTACCATGGTTACATACCATACGATTTTAACGAAACAATACAAGTGGTTGAGGAGGGTCAACATTAAAAGTTATTGAGTGCCCGTGAGTACTTTTTCCATCAACGAACAAATTGGGTAGATCGAACTAAAAAAATCTAAATTAAACTAGCTATTATCGGGAGTTGTCAAAGTTTCAAACATTAATTTAGGCCCAAATTTGAAGATTGTGTCATCTCCTGTTCATTTTCAACAAAAAAACGTTTTTACATTAAAAAGTTGGCTTATACTTCACATACCTGTGCAGGATCGCTGCCGGTTATATTGTGAACCCAATGAGTGAAATTTGTTAAAGGTCCGTCCACTCAGCGCCGCCACCAAGGCAAATTATAAAATTTAATACGCCACATTTTTTTGCTTTTTTTTTGGTAATTTTATGCTAAAAAAATTTTTTTTTGTTCTTTAAACTTCGGAGAAAAGGATGGCGGCGCTAGCAGGACGTCCACTCAGCGCCGTCACCTACGAAAACTCACTAAAAATGATTATAATGCGATAAACAATGAGTGAAGATTTTTTATCTTTTTTTTTGCTCTGTGTTAATATATATTACGCTTCCGAAAAACTACCACTAAGTCATACATACCCACCCCTAGTGATCAAAAACGTTTTAAAAAATTTAAAAATTCACCTTGATGAATGCAAAAATGATTCAGAATTCCAAATTGATTACATGGCACTTTAAGATTTCCCCCTTTTTATAATTTTCCTGAAAAAATACCCTTCCACGTTAACGTATGCAACAGCACATTTATATGTATGAAAAAAGCATTGAAAACAATCAAACTTAGAAGAGACTGTTAGTTGATATTTTTTTGCTCCTTTTTGCTCTTTGATAATATATAATATGTAACCTAAAAACTACCCCTAAGTCATAAATACCCTCCCCTCGGCATCAAAAACGTTTTGCATGTTGTAAATTCACCTTGAACAATGTAAAAATGATTTAGAACTCCAAATTAATTACATGGTACTTAGAAATTTCCTTTCATTATAATTTCCACAAAACTACCCTTCCACGTGAATCTATGCAGCGGAACATATATATGTATGAAAAAAGCATACAAAGTAATAAAATTTAGAAAAAACTGTTAGTCGATATTTTTTTTCTCTTTTTTTTCTCTTGGATAATGTATCATACGTTATACAAAAACAACCCCTAAGTCAGACATAAACTCCCCTCGTCATCAAAAACGTTTCAAAAGTTGGAAAACCACCTTGAAGAATAGAAAAATGATTTAGAACTCTAAATTAATTACATAACACTTGAAAATTTCCCTCTTATTATAATTTCCCCGAAACTACCCTTACACGTGAACCTATGCAGCGGAACATATATGTGTAGTAAAAAAGCATAAAAGATAATAAAACTTAGAAAACACTGTTAGTTGGTATTTTTTAAATTTATTTTTTGCTCTTTGATAATATGTAATATTCTCCAGAAAAACTACCCCTAAGTCATACATACTCACTCCTCGTGGTCAAAAACGTTTTGATGTTAAAAAACCACCTTGAACAATATAAAATTATTTAGGACTCAAAATTAATAAAATAAAACTTGAAAATTTCTCTCTCATTATAATTTCCCCCGAAACTACCCTTCCACGTGAACCGATGCAGCGGAATATACATCTGTATGAAAAAAGCATTGAAAATATTCAAACTTAGGAGAAAATGTTATTTGATATTTTTTTGCTCCTTTTTTGCTCTTCGATAATATATAATATGTTACCCAAAAACTACCCCTAAGTCATAATACCCTCCACTCGGCATCGAAAACGTTTTTGATGTGTAAAACCACCTTGAATAATGGAAAAATAATCTAGAACTCCAAATTAATCACATGGTACTTGAAAATTTGCCTTCCATTATAATTTCCCCGAAACAACTCTTACACGTGAACCTATGCAGCGAAACATATATATGTGCGAAAAAAGCATACAAAATAATAAAACTTAGAAAACACTGTTATCTGATATTTTTTTGCTCTTTTTTGCTCTGTGTTAATATATATTACGCTTCCGAAAAACTACCCCTAAGTCATAAATACTCACCCCTAGTGATCAAAAACGTTTTAAAAAATTAGAAATCCACCTTGATGAATGCAAAAATGATTAAGAATTCCAAATTGATTACATGGCACTTTAAGATTTCCCCCTTTTTATAATTTTCCTGAAAAACGTAAATAAAAAAAATGTAATCAATTTAGAGTTCTAAATCATTTTTGCATTGTTCAAGGTTGTTTTCCAACTTTTAAAACGTTTTTGATGACGAGGGGAGGGTATGTATGACTTAGGGGTAGTTTTTGGGTAACATGTTATATATTATCAAAGAGCAAAAAAGGAGCAAAAAAATATCAACTAACAGTCTCTTCTAAGTTTGATTGTTTTCAATGATTTTTTCATACATATAAATGTACTGCTGCATACGTTAACGTGGAAGGGTAGTTTTTCAGGTATATTTTAAAAAGGTGAAAATTTTAAAGTGCCATGTAATTAATTTGGTGTTCTAAATCATTATTACATTGTTCAAGGTAGTTTTACAACCTGCAAAACGTTTTTGATGCCGAGGGGAGGGTATGTATGACTTAGGGGTAGTTTTTCGGGGGCGTATCATATATTATCAGAGAGCAAAAAAAGAGCAAAAAAATATCAACTAACAGTGTTTTTTAAGTTTTATTATTTGTATGCTTTTTTCATACATATAAATGTTCCACTGCATAGGTTCACGTGTAAGGCTAGTTTTTCGGACTTCACGTCAGAGGTCTGGGGTTCGATCCCTGAGCCAGCACCTCTGGAAATTTTTCAATGTACCTTAACCGAGGTTCTTGTGGTTCCGAACGCATCTTAAGCTGTAGGTCCCCCCATCTTTGAATAATATGTCGGCACACGCTGATCTTATTAGATGACTTGATTGCATTATAAAAATGCGTGCGCGACTGATCAGAGATACCGGAACAGCTCCGTTCAAAATGATCAAAGAAAATCCAACTCTAACCAAAAAAGGCATTTGACATGTCGGACAGTAACCATCTTAAGCCTGTGTAATCATGAAAACAAAAATTAATAATAATATTAAACATTTTTTCATGTACCTTTACCGAAGTTCTGGTGGCTCGGAAATCACCTTAAGCTGGAGGCCTCCCCCGCTGTGCAGTTGACTGCAACGCAGTCCATTCATGATGCGGCGAAAAACCAGGCTTTGTTCAATACGTCGGGGTACACTGCCCTCATCAGATCACTTGATTGCATTATAAAAATGCGTCCGTGACTGATGTTATATACCTGGACAGCCCTGTGCAAAATAATTAAATAAAATCCAACTGTAGCCAAAAAATGACTTCGACATGTTGGGAACTAACCTCTTAAGCATGTGACAACATGCAATAATAATAATAATAATAATAATACGTTAGCAGCAGCTTAGAAGACGATTTAATTGAACACCTGTCGCATTGTAAAAACTTTCTTGACCATTAGGCAGCGGACGACTAAAACCCAGTGAAGTGACAGATGGCAGCTCTCAGAGAGCATCCAGTTCTCACCTCCAACGCTCATGGTCGCTCTTAACTGTATATCTACAACAGCATCGCAGGAGGTTTCAAACATCGTATTAAATTAACTTGTAACACTCTAATCGCATCACTGAAATTCGCATTCAACTTGCACAACCAAGATCTATACGTACGAGCGAACAATAGCGTATAGCGAAGAATGTGAATTATGCATCTATTAATCCCATTGTGATTTCGGCTACATGCAATGTTGACGAAAGATGCACTGAACATTTCAAACATTTAGTAGTCAGTAGGGTATTGGCAATAGCTCTGTAGGCGGTTTTAATAAACATCTGTCGCATTGTAAGAAACTTTCTTGACCATCAGGAAGCGAGCGACTAAAAACCCGTGGAGTGGTACGTCGAAATCACGACGACAAGCCGGTCAAACCATCGTGTGTCTTCAAGACACGTGCCACCCAAGGATGATAGCTTTCTACATCCATCTCGCAAGTGCCTCGGCATATTTTTGGCACGTGGGTATGGATTTATGACAACAAACCAATGGTAGTTTCTCACTTTCGAAGCACCAATCAAACAATTACTTTAACCAAATATTATGGATTTAGCAGTTGCACATCTCATCTTTTTCTTTCTACTTGGCAGTGATGTTGTAGTCGGCCGAAGCCGAGAAGGTAAGCGGTTCTCGGTTCCAATTTCGGTTACGATTGGAGCCTTCGAGCAATCAGCTTGGATTTTGCTGCATGCTGATTGGTCAACCCTTCCCTTCATAAACGTAATCGGAACTGGGAACCGATCGTGTGAATATAACTTAAGAGCGACAAAGATGATATTAATGCAATCTTAGGGCCGCATTATGTCTGTAGATATACGTCGTTCCCGCATGGGTAGAACAGCCAGATAGTATGTGTTCTAGGTACTCAGCGTGTGCATGATACGCTCACGGTATACTAGAATAGAAATGTCTCTCTTCTGTCATGCCAAAATAGAAACCTCTGTACCTGAATTAAGCCCTGATGATGTGAGAAAAGCGGAATCTTTCAAATTCTGATCTCTTAACTCAACTTAACTTGGCTTTTATAAGTGAAGCATCTAGATAGAATAATGTATTTTCTAGACTTTCGATTTAAAGATTAAGGCCAAGGATCTCGGTTTCCTGCTACGTGACGTTTTAAAGGAACGCTCATTTGCCAAATATCTCGCAAGCTCTTAAGCATATGAATGATCTTGCGGGTGGCGAAGATGCTTTTATCTGCATCGGAGAGACTGCTTCACTGACTTGGTATCTTGAATGCGGTTCTGAGGTATGCACAGGTAAGTATAGCTATCTAGAGTGAAGATACCTAATAACACTCATATCTACAAGCTCAAGGTCCTTGGGAACACTAGTAACCTTCCCTTTCTTCTGATAACTCGTAGCATTCTTGACCCATCCAAAGTCTATACCAATCTCTCCTGTGTACTTTTTGACGATATTTGAAGAAATTTGAAATTCACTGATATCAGAAGCATAGATCTTCAGGGTCATTCATATAAAATATATGAGTTACCTTCTGCAAGCAATGACTATTGTCGCCACAGGGTTGTCTATGCCGATGTCATAGTGCGATAGTTAACCCTATGAGGGATTTAATCTAAAGTTTTCTGGTAGTCAATCCAGGCTATTGACAATAAGTAGTAATCGGTTGCTGCATATTTGCAGACGTATCCGTCAACTAGCAAGTTCTCTCGGCAGACTTCTACACCTGTTTTTGTTTGTACACATCTTTTCAAACATTCTTAATTCTACGATCTATCCTATTATTTAGGAAAACTGTAAAGATCTTTTACAGTAGCTTCAAGGAAGTTTCTGGCCTGAAATAATTTGGTTTAGACAACGTGCCTTTTTCGGTAGGAGTTTAGTGCGTCGTCACACTAGTCACTACAGAATAGGCATCTGCGACCTTAAATATGAGGTGAATATGCGGGCCAGATGTTAGTGTATAGAAGTAAACTTCTTCCAAGAGGAGCTTTTGACATCGTCTGGTCTTGAGGAAGAGTTCTTCGTACCCTCAAGTGTTTTTTTCACCTCTGCGACAGAGATTCATGGTGATTCTTCTTAATATGGTATGAGGTTGTCGCAATACTTCTTAAACGGATGATATTATCAGTAACTTTTTTCAACTTCAGTATTTTCGGGATCTTGTATACCTCTCTCCAAAAAGTCTATACCTTATTAGGTTGGATGGATTTTTGATAGGAACAGGGTGGTCGCTGAAAAGGCGCGTTGGATCAGCGAGAAACTGTTGATTCTCCCTGACCCATCTCTCCCTCTTTTCTGTTTAATCTTCCTTGCATCCGATTATATCCGTATTTTGTCAGCAATATGCTGCTTCATTGCCAGCAGCGTTGACTTGTTCAGTGTGCAATTGAAGGTTCTCAGTTCGTGGGCTAACTGTCGAATCCTTTACGTAAACTGTGTACCAAATATTACGTAGTTAATCACACATTGAATACGGAACCCTTTAAAGATGTTGAAAATAGAGTTGCCACAGAAAAACTTGATTAAATCTTAAGTATTTTTCCGCGAATAATATTCGTGATGGAAATTTTAAGACCGTCCCCAGACCAACCAATTCCGGAACAGGACCATTTAGCACCGCTGATTACATTTAAGAAGAGCGGTGTCCTCAAAGAACTTTATAACATTTGAAATTTTTTATATAAATAGTGTCTGTTGTAAAATTTACCCCACCTGTCTCGGAAGTAAGCTGGTTGACATTCAGTTTCTAAAATTTTATTGAAAATCCTATTGAACGTAGGCCTTTTTAAAAAAGAAAGATAAGAGTTCACCGACACAGTAGAACCTTATCTATTGTCTTCCCTGATCGAAAAGCTACATTATATAATGTAAAAAAATAAATAACTCTCTGTCGTCACACTGAAACTTTATTTGCTGATGATGATTCACTTCCTGGGCATTATTGCAGTAGTTGTTTTTAAAGTTTTCGGTCCGGTTTTTGACTGAGAGATAGAACCAAATATGCCTTATTTTGAGAAAAGAATATTGCGTATGTTTTAAACGAGGACAAAGTCAGCAGAGTTGCAAATTATTGAAACTTCTCGCTTTTAGAAAATATTGCATCACTTCCAGTTGTATGATTGAAATGTATGTTTTAAAAGTTTTTTTTTATTTCTTCATGAGGCACATGAACAGATAAGATTCGACTTTCACAATGAACTTTTATCTATTTTTCAAAAGAGGCCAAATCTGATCAAATTTGAGAATCTTTTAACATTCTCCTCGCTTTCAGAAAATAATAATGATGAATTCTAGTCGTATGATTGAAATGTATGTTCAAAATATTTTTTAAGTTTATTTTCGATAACGAAATACAATACATGAGTTTCGCTTTCACCACGAACTTTTATCTATTTTTAAAAAGAGGCTAAAATCCAGCAAATGTGAAATATTGAAACATCCTCACACGGTCAGAAAATATTGTATGACTGACTGTTGCATAATTCAAATTATTGTATGTTTTGATTGCTTTTTTTTTGTTGATGAGATTCAATTTTTCTTGATGAATTTTATTCATTTCTTTAGAATCAATGTCAACAAAGTTAGCAGTTACTAATCCTCTTTGTGATTTTTAGGGGAAAATTTATAAATTACGTTGGCATAATTAGTTTAAATGTTTTTTAGGCAGGTTTCCGATTAGAAGAAACAACACCAAAGTTCTAATTTGAATGAAAAACTCCAATCTTTTGTTGTTAGTTAACCTTCATGATGGCAAGCTAAAATCTTGACGTTAAAAGGCAAGCCGGGCCTTTCAGGCCCGTTGAAATTCAAAGTTCTCCTTCCAGTAAATGTATAGAAAAATCTAAGAAGTTTGATAATTTTTATTCATAACTACATTTTATGATCACATTACATTTAAATTTATAGTGCTGCCTTGCAAAGTTTCGTCACTTGATCGTGTTAACCAAATATTTGTTGCACGCATTTTTATGGCATGCCAAACCAAAATTTACTAAGATACTTTTTCTTGTGGAGCCGACTTGTTGCTTGTTTTTTCAGTAGAATCGCGATGAATCACAAAAGCTGTGACTGAAAAGACTTTTTTCAATTGAAAAACATTGCAACAATACTTTTTTGTTAAAAGAGCTTCGCCTGAGAGTTTGAGTGCACCTAGCGCGCACGACTAATGTTTCTCGTACTTCGCGCTCGGTCTTTGCATATCTTCCACATTTGTGCACAGACCTGTTAAAATCAAAGGTCAATGGATTGACAACTATAATTTTGAGATTGTGAAATCTCTTTTGTTAAAGCTCTTTCGGCTTTAAAGAACACATTCTCATCACGTATCCCGTGCTTCGCACTGGATTGTGTTTAAAATATCAAATTTTTTACATTATGTTCAACAAGTTTATATCAACCATAATACATTTTTTAAGTAACTCTACCTAGGATTGCTTAGTTATATATTGAGAAATAAAGCACCAATTTTATTTATCATGATAATTCTAATATTTTTTTTTATTTCACATTAAATTTTATTCTTAGTTGCGCTGAAACATGTATCATTTCAATAAATTTATTTCATTACAATTCGTAATTGGTATGGAAATTCTGATAGCTTGTATCGTTTGTATAGAAATTTAATTTTCTTTATTTTGAATGATGTTTTTTATCAATAAAATACAAACAATTTAACCTATAAGAAAGTAATTCATGATATATTTGTAGATCTTTTTAGGTGCATACTTTTTGTCGATCTATCTCTTTTCATACCTTGCTTTGTTCTAACTTTTTAAATTTTTATCAACAATGGGTAGTTAACGAACTCGATCTTTCTTCTTCGTCCCTCAAACTGTGTGTCAAAGCACAGACTAATCCAACTATTCTTGTGAAAGCTATCCGGCATACAGAGAACAACCACAACGACAACAACAACGATGGCGCTGGACAGACAGAGAGACAGACACCGACGTAAAAACTTGTTTTTCTGACTCAAGGGTCCTCGAAACATTGGCATTTGATGAAATTCGTGAAAGTGAGTTTTCGCATAAAACAAATACATTCTCATTATAGATGAGAATGTTAAAATCTTTTATTTGAGATATTGTAAAAAAGGCTTATCTTCGTGTTTTACACCAATTTTAGCACGACCCACAATATTTTTCCTCAATTTCTGCGGCATTTCCGTGATAAGTAAGGCGAATTCTTCACCAGCCTATTGAGGAGTTCCTTCCTGGCATGCATCGGTGTCTGGAATACGTTCTTTTATAAAGCCCCATAAAAAAGTCACTAGTAGTGAGATTGGTTTATTTTGCTGGCCATTGAGCAAGGATACTATGTGTTCCGATCTAGGTATTAGGAAACATCTCATCGAAATCTTTTCTTGTAAACAGCCAGTTCAAATTTAATGCATACAGAAAAGGAGAAATTAGCACATTCTGCAACTAATTACTAAGAGAGTGATAGCCATGGATGGATGGCTCTTGGAAAGCATTACTCAGAATTGCTTCTTCTTTACGCAAAGATAACTTTTTAGGGTAGTAGATTTTAACAGTGGGTTAAAAATGTGCTTACCCAACAGTGGTAACCCCTTGTTACACAAGAAGTTATTGGTGTCATTTTTGAATTTAAATAAATTCGAATTCTTGGGTGTGTGAATAAAGCTTATGGTTATGACCAATGAAAGTTCAGTTTTTTAGACGTCCTTATGAAAGGAGTATAAAAGCAAATGAGAGCTCAGTTTCTGACGGCTATTTTCAACGCTAAAACCTAAAGGAAACGTCTGTTCTTAATAAGAATTTTACAGAATCATAACCATTCTGTGTACGCGATATCTCGGTTTGACATTTTTATCTAAATTGATTCATTATTATTTGTTAGAAGTGTTTAAAAATTATCAATCAGTAGTGAAGTGAATAAAAGTGAAGATACGTCTATAGTTCATTCACACTCAGTTAATCGTAATTTCTCAAAAAGGAAATTTCCAAATTCAGTGTAATATCTGATTTTGATTTTCTTTATCTTTATTCTCTCGTTCCTTTAGTCAAGAACGGAGTTGTTTTCTACACTATTTTCTCTCTACTCGCTCTATCTCTCTCTTTCTCTTGCTTTCTTCCTTTTATATAGGAAAAGAGTTTCTTACTGTATTAGCTACTTTCCACTCTCTCTCGTTCCTCATTTAGAAATGGAGTTACTATAAATAATGTCTCCAAATCAAATCCCCGACAGATGCTCTCATCGACGAGCTTTTAAAGCTCAACGCCACACTCCATCTAGGCCTACCGTAAACGTGGAAATTCCTTTAGGTCGAAAAAAGAGGCTAACCGTCTGAACTAATTCCACCGAGTTTTTTTGGCTCCACTAAAAAACTTAGAACTTACAAACCCATCTATTGAGAATCTGTAATAATCAGTCGAAACGATCTATGCTACTCAATCATTACCAGTGGAATCTGCAAACTCTCAATTTATTCAAACAGTTATTAAGAATTCCACTGAAGCCGCAGAGTTTGACTAAGCACCACCTGGATAAAATATTAGTCCATGGATGGAACTTCCTACATACAAAGTTTTAAGTTACCATTCTGAAATTCTTAAATCACCTTCTATGATAATTATGTCTAAGAAAAATTCTTAACTTCATCTAAAGCTGACATTGTCCGGTCACAGAACCTGAAAAAATTGAAGCCGAAACATAAAGGCATTACTTGCCCTTCAACAAGACATAAGTCTTTTGATTTGCAAGATTTCAGGATGAAGTGAACTCAAGAATCTTCTAAGGAGAAATCTTCCAAGGGCAAATCTGGCCAAGAGGTAGGAAAGAAGAAATCTACGTCCGTTCTGGAATCTCAGCGAGAGTTGAACTATCCAGTTGGGAACTTACCCATAGTAATGTCTGTAATTGCGTGTCCCTTCTCTTACATATCTCCCGGCAAATATGGCTACAAGGAATCGACTTCTTCTGTTTCTTGTGATTCCTATTAAACAAAAATTCGAAATCGATAATTCATTATTATTGATGCCTGTAAATGTAACTGACTTTTATTTAATTCTGAATGAATAAGTTAACAATTTGTGGCGCCCAACGTGGCGCACCTTAGAGCAAAGAATCTTTGTTGAGAACATTCAGAATCTGTCATGAATCAGATTGGTATTCTTTTAGCTGCAATCCCAGGTGACTAATCATCTGGAATCCTAGGAATAAAGTCACCTGTGAAAACAGCTGTACTGCCAGAAACATTTCCAGATGGCTCACAAGCTAGAATCGCATATGCACTCCCAGTTTCACAGTCAACTATAATATCAGATGTGCTTCTAGGAGCATCCTCAGGTAACCAACTACATTACAGGTGCCCCACCGGCTGCGTGGAGAAAACTAATCCGAGCCAGTACAGTATTATGTACCTACCGTACTAGATAGACACAAAGCGCAGCTTTATTCATTAAAACGAACGGATAAATAACCCTACGGTGTATTTCTACATAAAAACATTCTTTGGAAAGAGATTCCATCCTCGGGCTCCAGAATCCAACTAGGTCATCGCTTTAATGGAAATAATTTGTCCAAGAATCAGGCAAGCAATTAGAGCTTTATCACTAAAAACTTTTGATGTTTTATTATCTCGCGCCCCTTAAAGCAGAACATTATGATATGGCAATCAACAGTTCAGTTCCTAAATGTTCAGACTTTTTCGGTCATCATATTCATAAGAATTATGACATCTACCAGAAAAATCTGACAAAAACGTTATTTAAAAAGGGCTCTATTTTGGAAAACTGGAGGCAGCCGGTGGAATCAACTCCGCCGCCAACGGCTCTGAGTATCCTGTTTATCGTAGACTTCTCAGAAATACCTTCGACTACCCTGAATTTAAGGTGATCTACATGCGAACGACATTCTAAGATTAGTGGATAAAGCAGCCACAGCTAAATGTCTAAATCCGGATATTCTAACAAAAAATACGAAAAAAAAACAATGCATTCTTACATCCAGGAAATTGAGTTGGCCTCTCGAGATTAGTCATTATGGAGCAAGGTAGGATAACCATGTCGGTCAGATTTGAGAATCATATGGTTTCACTGTTGCCCATGGTTAGTAATGGAATTCAAAAAGTCTTTTCACGGAGAGACTCTATGCGGGAAAAGACCAGAGATATAACTTTATTTCTCAAACGCGGTACTCCAGATCCAACATAAAGATATTTTGGAACTCGTAATTGAGAATAATTTTCCCACTGCCAAGAAAAACAACGGAAAATTCAGATTCTGGACCGATTTCCGCAATTTAAATTCTATTACAGAAGAAGAAACGCACACACTTCTCCAAATGCAGGATTGTACGAGTATAAAGGAACTGCTAATGTTTTCTTCACACTAAATTTTCCCTCAGGGTACTTGCAGGTTTCACTTCATCGAGATTCTAAAAAGTCTACCGCTTTCCCCGTACTTCTCGGCGGCACCTATTAATTTAAAGCGATGCCCTTTGATCTGAAAAACACGCCTGTCATTTTCCAATTTTTAATGAGTTGAATAGTTTTAGGTTAGGCGCCCAGTATTACGGAGGTAATGCCAAGGAAGGATCATCGAATACAGAAGGCCGAGAATTAGGTAGAGACACAATCAAATAAGTTTCGTAATCAAAGTAAGGCGACATTTATTTCTACTTGCAGAAAGCTGACGCCCAAAAGCCGTAGCGTGGTAGGCAGGCCATGGGCAGGCGGAAGATCTGGTTTTTGAGGGCGCTCTGACAAGATCTTGACAGGAATATTTCTCCAGGAGTTAAGAGTCGACGTGACGGTGAATGAGCCAAAAAACACGGCGAGAAAGAGAGAGTGAGATCCGGACAGACGTTTAACGCTGTTCTGCTAATCTCGATGTAGCGAGCGGGAGCCGGCAGATGGGAGATGCGATCGTCCGATCCTTCGGGGGGTTTGCCTAATCTCGGGACTTGTTAAATGGAGGCGATCCTATTACCGGTTGCTTAGGTAGGTTTCGAATTCCCAAATTAAGTGCAGTTATTATACATAAAACAATTTTTTGTCCAAATTTATTATTTTATTACAGAATCGGATTCCAACTGCTGTAGTTGAACGTCGAACGACAATTCTATAACGCCTGTCTAACATTTTTACACGTATATAAGAATCTCTGTTTTTTTACTTTTCTTAGAACCCGATCTTACATCGAATATCTAACAGAACAACTTTTGATTGTTCCTGGCTCTATTCTACCATCAAGTCTAAGCATTTTCGAAAAAAAGAGAGTTTTTGAGCGACCAACTATTCATTGCTCTGAATCAGTGGTCGGCACGCTCTTGGGCAAGTCAGAGTACCCTGAACGGGCTGACCAACTACCTACATTTTGTTCAGGTGCCTACGAGCTTTCGCAGACAATCCGTTTTCTCAGGGATCCTTTGTTGGTAAATGGAAAAAAAATTTAATTTTGCAATCAGTAATTTGAAAGTAATAAATTTGGGATGTACGACTTTTTCCGATTACAAAGACGTTGAAAATTGAGAAGTATTTAGTATAAAATGGACCATTAGGCTGAAGTTTTTTTTATATTAAACTCCTTTAAATTTTCAACATCTCTAGGCAAGTAATCTATAATTGGAATCGGAAAAATTCGTAGATACTGATACTGCTAATTTCAAATCGCAAGTTAAATTAAATTTTCTTACTTTGCCATGCCAGAAGATAAGAAGCCTCTGCTGGAGTGAGCTCTCTTACACTGAGGTCCATGCATTGGCCGAAAAATCGTTGATTCTGATCAATTTAATTCTCATTATTAATATTTGCATATTAACCTTTGTTAGACGGACCAACCGAAAAATAATTACAACCTATTTACAACAATAATTAGAAGATTTTCAAACTAGATTTCTTTCCGTGTAAACAAGTGTCAACGTTCAGTGTTCCAAAAGTACATAAGTGATAATATTTGGTACTGTGAAAGATCATAAGTGCCAAAGTTTGTTACACCGAACGAACATAACTGATTGCCATTCCAAAAGGGGATACATGCCAAGGTTTGGCAATCTGAACGGACATCACTTTGTCATTCCAAACGAGCATAATGGCCCAAGTAATGCACTCTATATGGAAATCAGTACTAAACGTATGCACTCCAAAAGGCCGTAAGTGTTAAAGATTGGAATTCTAAAAGGACATAAGAGCCGAATTTTGACAATCCAAAAAGGCATAGTATATGCTAAGTATTGGCAGTCTAAAAGGATATAATTTCCACATTGCAGATGGGCGCACGTGCTAAATTATGGCACTCCAAAGGTCCAAATTGCCCAATATTGGGTACATCAAAAGGATATAAGTGCCTAAGTTTGAATTTTTAAGGTGCGTCAGTGCTTTCAGGGGTTAGGAAAATAAAAATTTTAAAGCTAAACATTTTAAATACTATATTTAAATAGGCTAAGAATCCCCTTTCGTATGCGCATTTCGCCTACTTTGACTAATTATTTACAGTTTGTTCTAGTTACTTGTAAGCGTGTACAAAAAATTGAACATTTTAATCCTGTTCCTGGCCCCAATGAAGGTCGAATATTTTAATTAAATATTTTAAAGTAAGTACTATGTATGTAAAAAAGCTTAAAACTTCTCAATTCGACACGAAATGTTTTTCTTTTTTGAAAACAATTAATCCAATAATTAATTTAATTGTGCTCACTTGCAAATCACTTTACGTGACAATTGTTGAAATGCAAAAAATATGTAATTTGAACGTCTTGTGATCGTATTTTACACTTGATGATTTTAGCCATGTTAGAGAAAACTGGGCAATAATTTTGCAAAAGATTAGGAGGTGTTTCTTATTTCATTAGCCTTTTGTATAATGAGTTAATTGGAGTTTTTGGTTCTTTAGAATTTCATATTGCTCGGTAAATTAGTAGTTGTAGTAAAGAATGACTGAATTAATTTGTATCATAAACCTCTCAGGCTAGTCTAATCCACTTTGAATAGTGTTCGAGTACCCATGGCCAACGTAGCTAACTAGGTTTGTACGCTAAATATTCATGATGCGAGGTAGCATATTCAAAGCATTGTTCTAGCACGGATATTAGGAATACCGTGAAGTCGGGGTCGAATCCCTCGACCCAATCTTTTCACGCTTCGCCTAGTCTTCAGGTATCTCTATGTCACTTGCCAACTCAGTCTTGTCCGTCCATTTCACATTTTTTTCTACTATTAGATTTTAGCTTACCTGAGCCTTATGATTGTTCACATACAGTTTTTATATGTTGAGCGTTTATATTTTGAACCAGAGAAATCAGTTTAAAAGAAATGAGACTTGAATAAAACAAATAAATATTAGATACTTGGTCTTGGCGCCGTACTAATTTTTCTGAATTAGAAAAGTAATATCTTTGCAAGCCGCTGCTGAAATCGGAAAAACTTGTTCGAAAAAACATAATTTCATCAATTCATGCTTTGAAAATAGTATCCTTGGTTTCGTCTTTATTGACCGTTAGTTCATTTATGGGGAAATATTTCTGTAGGGCATTGAGTTTTCTTATTGCATAAATTTTTGATACAGATAAAATAATTAAGTCATCTGCATAAATTAAAACGATAATATCACCATCTTACAAAGTTCTAAGAACAACGATACCCTTCAGTCTAAAAAAAATTTCTCCGTGTAGCACCCCTTATGCGACTGGTTATTTATTTGATAGTTTGTCTCCGTCTCCAACGGGTGCAAGCTCTAGATGAGGGCATGATTGACCGAAAGAAATTCCCTTGAAAAATCGATTACCATAGCATAGAGGTGTCTGTATCTTTTTTGTAGACATATCTGTAAAATAGTGTCCAAAGTGAATATCATCAACACAACCCCCATTCTAGCAAAAACCCGCTTGAACTTGTGAGATAATTTTCCTACAGAGATTCCCATTTTTGTAATGTGGATATCAAAATATATGTAAAAATGTTCTAGACAGAGTTTATGAGTGCTATATTTCTTAAGTTATTGGGATTGAAAGGATCATGTTTTATATGAAGCAAATTTATCAAAGATTTTGTCCCCGAGGGGTCACAAGCTCGATCGATAGAGTGTACATTCACTGCAAGTGATTTCAATGTCTTTATGTGAATTCAAGTGACTACATGATTTGTTAACCCCTCGTTTTGTGGAAGCAAGTGGCAAATATTCATTTTCAAATATCGATGTAAAAATCATTCAAGATACAGGAGCAAATAAGGTAGCAATTTTTTATAGAAACTATTTCAGATTTAAATTAACCCTAAGACCTTATTTGGTTCTTATTTTGTTGTTTGAGAACATAATTTAATTTGACGAAATCCTGTCATTTAGTGACGGGTGACGAACATCCGTAAATAAGCATGGGGACAGACTTCTCTATCTTTTGTGATGAGAGCATTTTATTTGGTTGTCAATCACCTAAATTTATTTACAGTTTCCCAAAGTGTGCTGCCATCATCAATCTTTTCAAGGACCGCAACAATACTGTTTTTAAATCTGGATTTTTACGGCTGACTAGAGCTTGAAGCGGCTTTTTATCTTTAATTTAATTTGATTTAGCCTATTTACAAAAATGAGCTCTGCTAGCAGTTTTGAATGCACTGTTTATACATGGCAGCTAAATTTCGCTATCAATAATTTGCTCCGTAAGAATCAAACCTAAGTAAATGTGACACACTCAGATACCTATATTACCGACCTCACTTTATCAGTTCACTTAATTTTATTTTGTTGAACTTATGAACTTTTTTCGTAAATAAAATAACCTTGACATTTTTTAAACCTAAAAATTTTATTATCTTAAAAACATCTGCGGCATGTAAAAAACGTAAATAAACGTAATTAAGTGTCGACCAGTGCATTGCTCGAAGTTTGAGGACATTATTTCACATATAATGATAAGTTTTTAGGTTCAAACAATTTCAAGGTACAAAGAAAATATGTAAAAAAATAGACACAGAAACATCAAGGATTGATAAAGGATTTTTTTATAAAATAAATTCTGAGTTCAAAAAAATGTTTTTTGGCTCAATTTTATTTAAATTTATGTGGACCGTAAGACATAAAGAAAAAATCTATGATTTAAAATTTGTAAATATTGTCGGGCGAAGAAAGGATTGTTTTAGTTTAAAATCATTCTTTTGTATTTTTACTCTATGAATTTTATCTGATGTTTTGATTAACTTCTGAAACTCAGGTGAAATATTTACATTAATTTACGAAATTGTTTATCATGATTTTTCTCCTTAAAATTACCAATTGTAAAAATAAAATTATTCAGGTTAGAACCTTTTGAAAAAGGTACGCAATGATATTAAAACGTCAAAGATTGATAAAGGAGTTTTTAATCAAACAAATTCTGAGTTCGAAAAAATGTTTTTTGGTAAAATTTTATTTTAATTTGTGTGGACCGTAAGACACAAAGAAAATCTATATTATAAAATTAATAAGAAACTAAAAATATACAGGGTGGACCATTTTAATCTATAGCGGGAAATATCTTAGAAAACACGTAGGATAAAGAAAAATGTTTCATACAAAAGTTTTAGAAGACAATTTGAGAAATGCATTGGTATCAACGACCTGGAATTTGTAAACAATTTAAAAAGTTATTCAAAGGTCAAAGTTATTTTTTCTTACGGAAACCCCTAATTTTGACCCTTGATTTAAAAAGAGCGGAAAATTTTACGTGGTGAGGGGCAAAGAGACTCACTTTAAACCAGTACCCTGAAGGGAATATAATCATATTACGGCTACGTCGTTGTTCCTCGGTAGCGCCAAAAATAGGAATTTTATGATCTTGAAAAATCCAAGGTCGTTCGTGCTTGGCCTGTTGACCAATCTTTGAAAATTTGTTCGACCTCAATAATACACAGTAGAAGCTTTGCATTTTGAATCCATATAATTTAAGTCATTTCTGCACATTTGCTTTTCAAGTACTCATGACACGACCTTGACGAATGCAACATTTTGTACGTAAAATTTTCCGTTCTTTCCAAATCCAGGTTCAAAACTAGGAATTTCCATTACAAAAAATTCACTTTGACCTTAAAGCGTCTCCTACAACTTTTGTCTGAAATATTTTTTGGTACCTGACGAATATTCTGAGATATTACTTGCTATTTCATTTCCGTCTATTTGACCTACACCTCACCTTTAAATAACCTTCAAAATTGTTTGCATGGCCAGGTCATTGGTACCAATGTATTTCCTTCTTTGTCTCCTACAACTTTTTTCAGTATCTGACGTGTTTTCTAAGATATATCCCGCGACAGATTAAAATGGTTCACCTTATAGAAACAAAATCTTTTCAGGGCCAAGTGCTGTTTTAGACCGATCGTGTAACCTGAGCTTGGTGCACATTGGGTAACGCTAATGCCGACGGCACATAAATAAATAAATCGATGCTATATCTTTCGGATATTTTTAGGAGCACTATAAAATTTATGATACCTTGAATCCGAAATCAGCGACTCTGAAACCCTTTGTTGCATACACAAATTGTACTTTTAGGACATAAAATTATTTTCACACTTTTCAGCGGCAATCTTGGATTCAAAATCTTGGAATATAAAAAAAGAATAGAAAATTTTGTAATCGTTGGACCCGAAAACCCTTTATTGCATATCCAACTCGTACTTTTATGACATAAGATGATTTTGACACTTATCAGCGGCCATCTTCGATGTAAATTATTTTTTTATAACAATCAGTTCAAACATAAGCGATTGAATTTAGCAGTTTTTTTCTTGTGGCGGACATTACAGGTCCGCCATTTTGAAAGTAATAATATACAATACGGCAATATAAACTAGTAGCTTTCAGAAATGTTTTAAGCCCCATCGGGTCCATTTATCTCACAAATTTCACAGGGAGCGCGTTCCACTTTAAAAAATGCATTTATTCCCAGCGAAATTGCGGTAAAATTGCAGCTGTAATCATGTGTATCGATCTGAGATAGGTGATTACAGTCTGCGATGGACTCAGTACGATGACGCAATAAAATTTCATGCACTCTAAGGGCACGAAGCGACCGAAGGACTACTTCATACTATTAACTAGTCCAATCTTGACACCTCTAAAAGCATCGATGGTGCCAAAAATTCGATAACCAACTTTTTTCTTTATTCGAAGTCAATGCTAACTTTGAGGCCTCGAATGCGCAACAAAAGAAATTGTATAGAATTTGAAGTTCCAATTCATGCAGCACTTGTCATTTCGACAATTGACTCTACTTCCTAGGAGCGTATGTCGAAGCGGTATTAGGGACTTCTCTAATCCATCTTTTAAACCGGACTGAATGAATTCTTTTAATTTTCGTTATACCAGAGTTAAAAAAATTTCCCTTAAAGGCAATATGATAAGTGGGCCACGTGACTAGATTTCTACCTTCTCGCCACTTTTTTCATTTCCCAACTTATTTTCACACATAGCGCCACATTAAGTTAAAAATTTGCGATAATGAAGAAGAAGCACTAAGAAAGGTTGGTTTGCTCCGAAATTTTAATAATTATAAAAAAAGGAAATAAAATTATTCACAAAAAAAACTGTTTTCATAATTATAAAAATTTATGACCAGACCGGCCATTCTTATGATACTGCTTCTTATTTAGTATCCAAAATTTCAACCCGATGAAGCCAGTGTGAAGCCAATTGGTCTAGTATTTAAGTGAATGTTGTAAAAAAGTGTAAATTTCAATGTTATCTTTAATTTTCAATAGTTTCCGAAATATTCAACATTTTTTAATGTTCTTGAGCTCATTTTGAAGCTTTTTTTTGCAATTTATCACAACAGCTTATTAGTATGAATCGTAAAAATTTTCTTTTTTAATTGCCAGAACTTGAATTTGTAATAAAAAAGTTGGAAAAATTCCAATATTATTTCTGGTAACAAAACTATTTTTGTAAAATATATGAAATGTTTAATCATGAAGCTTCTATATAATTTCCTCGAAATGTATATTTATTTAACTTTTATTCTAATTTTCCTACAGATGAGGTGTTTTCGAATTCTTCCAACTTTTCTATCACAACTTGAAGTTATTGCAATTCAAAAAGAAATTTTTTACAATTTATACTCGTAAGCTGCTGTGATGCAATGCAAAAAAGCTTCAAAATGAGCCTAAAAACACTAAAAAATTTTTATTATTTCGAAAGTTATTAAAAATATAAGAAAACATTGAAATTTACACTATTTTTGCAATATCTACTTAAAAAGCCTAGAGAAATTGGCTTCACCCTGGGATTATTTTACACAGCATTTAGAAAACAATCAATTTTTGAAAGAGAATTTTTTTAGCTCGAGTAAAATTAATATTAGGATAATTTATTCAGTCATACAAAAAGAGGTAGCCTAAAAGGTTTGCACGACATTATAGTAAAAATATATTTTCTTTAAAAAAATTAAGTGAAATATTCTAAAAATGACAATTATGTTCGCAATTGTTCTGCATCCCATTACTCTCTAGCGCACCTCCACTTATTTATACGATGTTTGTTTAAAATAGCCCGTGTAGAAATCTGAATGGGTTATTGTTGAGCGCCTGATGTGGTTTCCCTATTTTTATTAGGGTCCGCATGGGGCAAATTGTTAAGGGCCGTACTAGTTTAGTTACGCGAAATTGTTAGGAGCCGTCAAAGGAAATTTGTTCAGGCCCTCAACAAGAATCCTGATTATTTCTCAATTAATGTAAGGGGCCCACGTTAGGGCCCCAATATGGCCTTTTGTGCAATAAATATTTGTGCAAAAATATTTTACTGAAAAGCAAGTTAAATCTATCGATCTTGCAAGTACAGTCGCTTTTCTGTACAGCTCCTGGATGCTGCAATCACGAATTATCATGTCACTTTAACGAATACTATGAAGGGATCTAAATCATGTTACCGGCGTAGACTGCAATTAAGACAGCACTATAAATTGTGAAAAAGTATTGTTAAAAAATGAATAATAAATAAGCGCACGGTTATTTCTTATAAATAATTTCGGATATACTTATAATTAATCGGTATTTGTAAGTTATAATGCTTATAATACAATTAAAATTTCGCACGAAACGGGTGAGATTCGAACGCATAAACCTAAGCACGCTAGTCAATAGTCTTAACCACTACACTATTACACTAGTTGCGATCTGTAACATAATTTTGAAATGCACTTGTATCTGAGGGTGACCACCTCAGAAACGACTTCTGAATACGCGACCATGCCATCGCGGCACACAACAAAAGTTCTAGCATTTACCTCATATCTATATGTCAGCTGAAACAGTCACAGAACAAAAGCACGTCTTGCTCCAATAAACTCTCAAGTGAACGCGATCTGTGAATAAGTTGTGCCATCCAAAATTGTATTATTTTTATAAGACCCCTTCCTTGCAAAGTGGGAATATGGAGTTATGTGACGACTATTACAGAAATATCAAAAAGGAATGTTTTTTAAGTGACGCAATCCATTCATTGCCGATTGCGTCGTGAATTCAACCGATGCTCCGCGCAGATAGATTGCGTTGCGACATTTAAGGACGAACTAAGTAAACTAATACTAATACGTTCATCTCGGTTCAGTGGATTTTGACATTTTGACCCTCTTATTAAGAGCAGTTTATACTGTTACGGTTACAGGAAACCCTTTACAATTCTTGATAAGTAAATGTTACATTTCTTTTGTCTGCGTGTAAAGTGACGTATTTATTTATAGGTTAGGTCAAGATTTTTGAATTTATATGCACTATTCCATGAAATTGATAGTTCCAAGTATCTGCATAGTTGATAGTGATACAAAAATACAATTTATCAACCGAAAGTAATTATAAATACAGTTTTAATATAATAAAAATGTATAAGAAAAGGATTTTCGTGAACAAGTTTTCAAGTGTCTTCACATACTTTAAATTGGGTCTCTTTTCTCTTTATGAAAATAATTGTATAAAATCCTTTTGGATATTTCGTACAAATAATATACAATTTATATGATTAAAGTCGAATAAATATAAACATCATTTTTTCACATGTGGCACGCGTGTGAAACAATAACCTAACCAATAAACGTCATTTACAACGTTCTTTTTTTGCTAATCTGCTAAAAGGTTTATTTTAATCTGAGTGCTTACCGCTATCAATTTTAGACGCGAACAATAATTCAATAGAATTTTCATTGATTTCCAAAAATAGTCTAAAATTTGCAAAAAATGGTGCAAAAGTTTATATTGCGTGATGTACAGTCAGAACGAATGAGTTAGCATGTCAGATTTTTCAACTTTTTTTCGTATTAAGAAAATTTTTTTTGATCATGCAAATTATTTAGGGTCTAAGGCGATCCTGTCCAGGGCCACAATAGGCTCCCTATTATGGCCCTCGACAGGATCGATATGGAAGTCATCTCAATTCAAAGGGTTGCCATATTCGGACCATAATAGATCCTGATGGGTATAACCCTGATAAAGGTAAGCTGTTGGGGCCCCGAACAAAGTCCCATTATTATTAAGGACTAATAGGGTAATTTATACACAGGAGGGTCACTTTTTATTTTTGTTCAACAATATTGATTTGTTCGTCAATATTTAAGGTCCGTCCACTCAGTGCCGCCACCAAGGAAAATTGAAAAATGGAATACGCCATTTTTTTCTAATTTTATGTTTGAAAAATTTTTTTTTCTCTTTAAACTTCGGAGAAAGGGGTGGCGGCGCTTGCAGGGCGTCGACTCAGCGCCGCCACCTACGAAAACTCACGAAAAATTATTATAATGAGCTAAACGATTAGTGGAGATTTTTTAGATTTTTTTTTGCTCTTTGATGTCATTTATCACGTTACACGAAAAACTATCCCTAAGTCTTACACACCTACCCCCCGTGATCAAAAACGTTGTAAAACTTGGAAAGCCATTTTGAATAATGTGAAAATGATTTAGAACTCCGAATTAATTACATGACAATTGAAAATTTCCCTCTCATCATAATTTCCGCAAAAAACTACCCTCCACGTGAACGCATACAGCGCAATATATATGTATGAAAAAGCATAAAAAATAATATAACTTAGAAAACACTGTTAGTTGATACTTTTTGCTCTTTTTTTTTGCTCATCGATGATATGTAATATGGTCCCCAAAAACTACCCCTAAGACATACATGCCTATCACTCGTGATCAAAAACGTTTTAAAAACTTTTAAACCACCTTGAACAATGTTAACATTATTTAGAACTCCCAATTCTTACACTACTGACTTTGCCCGTAACTCGCTTGATTCCTAGTGGCTCGTTTATTGCCATGAGTGATTTCAACGCATTACGAAGATGCCTACTGATTTCATCAGATTTCTAAATTTTATATATATTAAGACTCGCCAGAGTCCATAGACTGTCAACGTGTGGCGTGAAATAATTGGCAACAAACTGATCAGTCCCCACATTATCGAAGGCAGCTTAAACGGTCCAAAATATCAAGACCTTTTGGAAAATGAACTGCCAATATTGCTTGAAGACTTGTGCTTAGAAATACGGCAGAACATGTAGTTTCAACCTGGTGGTTGTTTGGCACACTATTCAGCGGCAGCACGAAAAGTTCTTGATCACGATTTCAATGGTCGCTGGATTGGTAGAGGTGGTTCGATAAATTGGTCTGCAAGATCGCTAGATCTTACTTCACCAGATTTATTTTTGTGGGGCTATCTGAAAGACAAATTGTACAAAGAAAAATAACATGTGAGAATATGATTGGCCGAATTACAAGTGCATGTGCTAAATTCAAGAAGATACACTTCTCCGTTATTTAAATTCATTTGAATTACGAATTAATAAGTGCATTGAAGCCGAAGGTCATCATTTTGAGCACTCACTTTAATTAAAATATGATTCCCTGAGTACCTCGAATTGTGAGAGGCGAGGGACTCACGTTGGTCAAGCACCCCGAAGGCAACATAAGACTGCTACGTCCACGTCGTTGTTCCTGGGTTACGCTAAAAGTAGTAGTTTGTTTTAAGACTAATGTCAAGTATTGCAGAATCGTAAGCGTGCATTCTTAATAACAGTAAAATGAAGAAAAATTGAATTTTATCGATTACAGCGCCATAAATCGCGAAACGAGAAAAATGTTTTAGATAAATCATAGGCATTTTTATCCAAATAATCTGGATATACAATAAAAAATAGGGGTTCCTATCGAAGATTGCGAACTTTCTCCCACCCCCAGGGGGCGGTGTGGGGAAACCGATTTTAAGAACAGGGTATGAACTCCTCAGAGTGATTAAATATTAATTCATAATATTTTTTCATAGACTGCCTATTTTTCAAGATATTTGAAGGTTTGAAGTTAAAAAAATCACCCTGTAAATGCGTTACAATTACGGCTAGTATTTATGACGGGTATTTGTATATTTATTCAGATATCCGGTTACCCGAGTAATAACCTAAAATTTGGATACCCGAAGATTCACGTAATACCCGGGTATCCAGGTACTCGGCCCGTTGTAAGTGGTGGCTTAGTGATGACGTTGAGTTTTCACATACAAATATATTTTGTCAACAATATGAAAATTTATTAAAAAATAGTCCAATTTCCAACTTGGCCTTTGACATGATGTTCTGAAGAATTGAATAAAGGGTTTCTGGCATTTGTGATCATGGTAGTTTTTATTTTACTGCATTCCTGATACATGAAAATTACCTGTGTACTCAGGTATTACTTGACTACCCGAAAATCTGGACACCCGATATTTAGGTTATTACCCAGGTACCCGAGTAATACTCGTGCTCTCGGTTACCCGCCAAATTACCCATGTTACCGGGTATCGACAATCATATGTTAAAGTAATCATTTTTCTCGAGGTACTTAGTCTTTAAAATAAGGCTTATTTTCATACTCTATTAGGCCCGTAAACATGAAAAACTAAGTATATTATTTTAAGGTATCAATTCATTATTTTTAAGTTATTTTTTAAAATAAATACTCTGTCAGATTTAGCCATATAGGATTTAATTATGACTTAATATGCCGAAAAAAACAGTGCTCTTGTTGCTACAAATTCTTAAAACCAAAGAGTCATCTATTAATAATACAGAAAGAACCGGCATTCGATGTTATCAAATTTGCTTTTAACAGCATATTAACCATTCAATGAAAGGTTTTCGATAGTTTTCGAAATTTTGTAATTAAAAAGCGCTGGATTAAAGATGATTGGAAGCTTGAGCGGTGGCGACATGGGAAAGGTGTCTAGCTAATTGGTTCACGCCAATTCTTTGCACAAAACTTACCCTATTCATGAACTAACTTTGAGCACACCTTCTTTTGAACTGCTAAATATACAGCAGGTGAAAGAAACAATGGGAAACAGAATTTAAAAATGCGCATAACTTGTTCAATATTACTATTTAGATAACCATTTAGATGTACCATTTAGAGAATATATCTTATACTTATTACTTTATTACTTTTTTTTGTTGTTATGTTATTTCTTTAGTCGATATTTTCTCTAAATGTGCATAAAAAACTTTCTCTAATTTCATCAAAAACTAATATAATAATGAAAATATGCATCTCTGTGAGTGAACTAACTTTTGTTTGAAACTTTTTCCTTTAAAATCAATGTCAAGAAATTTCACCTGAATTTACGGCGACTTTGAAGCCATTTATTCTTATTGAATCTAGGTATATTGGATTTAATCAAAATATTTCTCGAAAACCCATACTATTCTAACAAAATTTCTTCTTTTTATTAGACAAAAAATAAACTTAATTTAGTTTTTTAAAATTGGTCCTAAAAGATTTTCGTAGAGTTTAATTAGTCTCAAAAAAAGTTTGAATCGGTTCACAAACAGCTTCTGAATATCACTTTGTCTAGAGATATTTCTTTTCCACTACTGTTTGCCGACAGCGCCTCAGTACACTTCTCGGTATTTTGTAGTATGTACTGATGTGCATTGTATTTTTGTTTGAATCTAATAAATACCTTTAAGAATTCAAATGAACAGTTTTTTTTTAACAAATGCACTGTTTAATAAAAGTCCATTTTCTGTGTAAATCAAATATATTCTCCTTACCAAATAATTTGTTTTAATCAATAACGTCAATATTTTCCATTTCTTAAAATGAAATAAACCTTTTTTTTAAGGCAAAAAATTGGTTTCTTTCAATAAAAAGCAATAAAACACACATTTTTCTAAGTTTTTAAAACAGTTATTTATAATGCAAGTGCGAGCGTATTTATGACACATAATTATTTGGAAGAAACGTTCAGGAAATTGTTTTTAGTGAAATTTCCTGATAATTTTGCAAATGTTCAATTTAGATTTTATTTAGAATTAGCATTTTAGTTTTAAGCAAAATTTATCTATTTTTTGCTAGAAGTTTCGTAACTTCTACAAAAATTTTAAAAAATTTTAATTGACCTCTATTATCGGCATTTTTTAATTTTTTAGCTACTTGCTTCCCAATCTCTAGAAATAATTTGTTTAAATCGTATTTATAGGTCCAGCAGATTTTGTCGAAGCCATGTACTATTAGTCGAATTCGGTAGTTTTAAAACCTTTTTTTCTAGCATATTTTACAATTTTTTTAACAACCCTTTTTGGCTATCCTTCATTCTTCTGCACCCTAACCTATCATATTTTCTAACGTTTCTTACCTCTCTCTTTCCGTCACCAACTCCTTCAAATAACTTCTGGATCCACTCTAAATCATTTCTATTCATTCGATGAATGCTACCTACTAGTTATCCCATTTTAAGCAATGTCATTTGTGCTTAAATTATTTTTCTGATCAATCAATCTCTGAAACCCATAGGATTGACATATATTTTTTAGGATCGCCTACGCTTTACAAGTTCCCGATATTGAGTTAGGTTGTTCAGTCGTTGGTACAGCTCGCGTATGTTCCTCTCAATTTGACATAAGCGAACATCATACGACTGAACAGCTCGGTAATTCAGCCACGCCATTTCCTGGTCTCTCATTATATGGGTGAACGACGATAGTCCAACCTCGAATTCTGACGGGACCTGGAAGCTTTCCCAGTAAATTTTGTTAATAGCCGTTATAATTTATTTCCGTCAAAAAAGCTATTGTACCTTAAAGGTATTGGATAATGCAAAACTATTTGCGCTACATGTATTTGTAGTTATTTAAGTGACTGATTTGGCGCAATAACGGTATCCCTGCATTTTCAGAAGCTACTTGTTGTTCGTTTCTTCTCCATCAAGTTATGGACAACATAAATGGAAAACAAATAAATTCTAAGAATGCAGGAACATCATTATTAAATTCAACAGTTTCACTAAAATTCAAGACGTCACTCTCAATACCAATTTGCAGTAATCTCCAGGAACGGCTCATCGACTAGGGATCGTAAATTCCAATAATATGTATCAGTTAATTGATATCAAGTTATGCTGATTTTTCGATATCTAAAAACCTGAAATTTAGTACTACATAATCTTTTACGGCGTTTATCCGCTACTTGTCCGCTAGGAAGAAAAAGTTCTACAGGTCTGAAATTGCCGATTCATCTGAAAATCCGTGTTCGAGGAAGTTGGGATGTTCTTTCTACTTTTTGGAGAAGAGAGTACTCTTTGATATTCTTTTTGCTTCTAACAAATCCTTCCTTACGAGGCGATGTCGCGATTTAAATACCGATAAATCGGGTAAGTCTAGAAGTGAGACGACGACAAAGAAGGCGAACATTTTAACAGATAAACGAGCGTCGAGGTGTAAGAATACCTAATTTCAGGAATTTCGTCCTCGTCGGAGTTTCTCACGCCTAACTTAATCCCCCGATCAATGGATTGCTTGATAAAGTTAAGAAAAACTCTCTGAGATACCTATACACTCGAGTGAGCAGTAAAGAAGAGATCGAAAGAAATGCGATGTAACTAACTTTTAAGGAAAAGCTATCCTGTTCAAACACGAACACTCAAATTTTTTACATTTCATGTTTTAAGTTACTAAATTGTAACACTTCAAGCAGGGCTTCAGATAACAAATATCTTTTCAAATAATTTTGGAATTCTTCATCCACTGCAGTTCTTCCAAATTTTTCCTCAAAAATTTCTATTTCTAGGTATATTTAAATTTTTTTATAGACCATTTATAATATTTGTGTATCAGAAAAGTACATCTTTTAACAAAGCTCCAGGTATGTACATTTAATTTAATGTTTACACCCGAGTCGAAACTTAGGCCCTTATTTGAAGACATAACTCCTACCTTCGTAGGGACTGGAAGCTGTAAAGTAGGTTCTAAATAAGCAGCGATTTCAATGTAATATCGACCCTACTTTGACGCTAAATTGTCGGAAATTGACCGGTTTTCCACGTTTAGCGTCAAAGTAGGGTTTGTATTTAAGATAAATTAGATCCTTCTTTAAAGCTCAAACTACTAATTTAGGAATTGTGGCATCAAAGCAGGTTCAGATGGTGTAGTGATTGTCCTATGTTCTAACACTGCAGCCTTAGCAGCCATGCTGGAGCGGGTTCGATTTCCAAAACAGGAAGCGAGGCTCGACGTGTTTTTTAAAAGCTTCGCTTCTGACCCTTGGTATACTACCCCACAGATTACCATGCAGATTATAATTAACCTTACAGTACAGTCGCTAATAACCCTAGCAGCTGATGCGACTATAAACATTTAACTAATAAAATTTTTTTTTGTTATTCATCAGAAAAAATAAAATAATATCTGTGATATAAATATCAAGGATATTCGCCTTTATTTTTTAGACATATAATTATAGATTTTTTTGATGATGCCGCTGAAGTATAGTATACTGATAAATCCGCAAATACTAAGAAACGAACCCGAGATCGCACGCACGAACTGAGTATTTACCAAACTCCTAAGGCCCTAACCGATTCAGCTAACGGAACGCGTTAGGATGTCTTTGATACAAATCATTAGCATTTGCCCAATAATTCAAGGTCAAAAATCTTTTTAAATCCAAAACAATTAACTAAAGAATGACTTTTTTTAAGTTTCGGTGTCGCTAAATTTTTTAAACTAAATTTTTGAAATTTTAGAAGTATTCTACGTTATACGCTTTAAAAGATCTTGAGGCTACATATATAAATTAGATTTTGTGTTATTAGAGATGGGTAGTTAATTATTTTTCATACATTTGGCTCTTCTTACGTGGTTTAAGTTCTGAACTATCAAATGAACGAAATTTTTTACTGATGACTTTGCAAATCAGGAAAAGTGCTAAAATGTTTGTTAATTTACATTGGAAATAATTTACTATTGAAAAAAATTATAATGCGTGATTTAAAATGCAGTTGGAATAATATTTATTAGTGAAATGGAAATGTCAAAAAATATTTCGTTCATTTGGACGTTTAGAACTTAAGGTACATGCTGTTCTTATTCTCCAATAAATATGATGAAAACATTGAAGCAGTTAAAATTGTCCAACAAAAAGAAATGCTGTTTCCTCATAAATCAAGTGGTAAATATGTAAATAGTAATATTCCTCTAAAAAATGTTTCAGAAACTAAATTATTATTGTTTAATAACAAAAATGACCAAAACATTCAAAAAGTGGTACTGTTCCTAAAAAAATGATTTTCTTTATAATATCATGTTGCAAATAAATTAAACGCAATACTGTACTAAAAATTTTATGACAATCTGTGAATTTAATTATAATCATTAAATACATATTTCAAAATAATTTTCAAATTTTTTATTTCATACATAATATTTCATGGTAGCGATTAAAAATATTCTTTGCTTATAATTTGTTGCGATTCTCAATCACTTGACTGTTTAGTACATAAACTTTTATTAATTATTAATAAAAATGGTTACAATTACTTATCAATCCATAATATTTAGTAATTTTCCATGATGAATATCATTCTCATACAAATTTTCAGCATTTTCCGTTAAGAAAAAATATTTTTCTGTAATTTAGAAATCGAAAGAAGTATTTATTTATATATAAATAATTAATGCCAATTAGGTTTAATATTAAATTAAATATTTTTGATAATTAAGTGAGCACTCAGTCATTAAGATGACCATTGAGTTAAATTACCCTAAGCAGAAAATAATTTCTACTGAATTTTCATGAAGTTCGAACATTGTGGACTCAAAAGATTCAATGTAGGGCCATTATTGAAGGGGAGGTTGAACAGCGTCAAAGTAGGATATTGAGTTATAAAAATGTAGGCTCCAATGATTCAAAGTAGCTTCAGAGAGGTTTTATAGCCTCGAAATAGGCTCTTATGTTTCATTCTCTAGGACTTAAAGTTTAAAGCAGGGGTTATAAGTTGAAATAGCGCCAAAGCAGGTTCTAATAAGAAGCTGCAACTTCAAAGTAGAATCTAAATTTCGAGTCGGGCAAACTATTTGTTTTCAAAGAGAAACTGTGATTGAAGTTTGTGTCCGTGCTAAAGCTAGGAGCATCGAGATTCACGTAAAGGGTATTTAAATATATAATTAATTAATTGATTAGATAACAAATTAACAAATGAATTAATTAATCTATTTATTGTGATTTTATTATTATTAATATTCTGGGTTGAGACCGTCACACCCCCTAACGCTTGGGTGATCCCGTTGCGTCCCCTTATAAGCCTAAGCATGGCTCTAGAGCCTTCTCCATAAAGAAAGAACCGCATCCACGCTGTTGGCTGATATGTCAGACTCACTGATGCAAAAGCTGCCTGTGAGTGTTACACGTTTCCCCGCAATCGCAGGGCAGTGGCAGAGAATATAAGTAGAAGTCTCATTATCCTTTCCGCACAGACAACAGAGAGGACCTTCTTCAAGCCCTATCTTATGTCTGTGATACCGGAGGTTTCCATGTCCTACAAAAATTTCTGTTAGGACTTTGACTTCCTTCCTTCCGAGTTTAAGTATTTCTTTCGCTCGATGAGGGTTTAGCTTTAAGGACAAGAGTGTTTTAGCCTGTCTGCAGCCAGAGACCGCACTCCACTCATCCTGATGTACTTTGGCCAGCCAATTGTTAATATCACTTCCATACTAGCAGCGACGTGGTCGTTGTTTCATTCAGAGCCATGATAATAGCCGCCCTGCTATCTGAGCAGATGCGAATGTTTCTTTTTCCGTCATACTCCATTGCATTATAGGCGCACTGGAGTAAGGCCATAATTTCAGATTGCAGAACTGTTTTCAGGACCCCATCGCAGTTGTGAAGCTCATTCCGTTCCTTTTGCGATATACACCTGCTCCAACGTTCTTCTTGTTTCTTCTAGCCATCTGTAAACCAGTTGTCTCTATCACTGGGCAGGTGTGCCTCACCGTTTGCCCATTCCTCTTTCGTGGATAGGCTAACTCGGTACTTCTTGTCGAAGAGGTAGCGACATGTGGACATTTTGTCCTTGAGCATGCTTAGTGTCGGCCTCCTCGCGATGTTGATTGGTATCCGCATAACTGTCGAGATACTGCTGTCGTTCACCATACTTAATCTCCAGGCCGCCTTCGCAGCCACGGCCTTTATGGTGAAATGGAAGGGCTCTAAACCTATTAGTGCCCCTAGAGCCATCGTGGGTGTCGACTTCGAGGCACCAGTGATACTTCTCAGAATCACTGGCCTGATTCTTTCTAGTCGGGACTTCACAGTAGAAAGTTCGACCCTGGTCCACCAGACGACTGTCGCACAGGTTATTCTAGGACGCAGGATCGCTGTGTAGATCCACATAAGTGTATCCGGTTTCAAGCCCCAGCTTTTCCCTGTGGCTCTTCTACAGAGCCAAAGAGTCACTACTAGCTTCTTGCACTTGTTTTCCAGGTTCTCGTTCAATTTATTCGTGGTTCCCCACTTGTACCTTCTGGTTAATAAAACTGCATCGGTCTCACTCGGATTGACTGATAGCCCAGTCCTCTCACACCATGAATCTACTATTCTCAGTGCTTTCTGCATTACTCCGAAGAGCGCATCCAGATACTGACCGCGCACGATAACCAATATATCGTCCGCATAGCCTATAACGTGGAGGCCCTGACTCGGAAGTAGATGAAGAAATTCATATACTACCAGGCACCACAGCAAGGGACAACCTCCCTGCGGACGTCCCGAATCAACGGTTACACCTAAAGTGTTGACACCCTTAGTCGAGGTTAGATTCCTATTGGCCAACATGTGGCAGGTCCAATCCACGACTGCACTAGGCACACCATGTCCCGCAGTGGGATATTTCTTTGCTTTAAATATTCAAAATTTCGTTGTGGGGAAACAGCTTTTTGAGCCTATACAATATTTGATTCACCTTAAAATGTTTTTCGTTCTATCAATTCACATTTACTCATTTCAAAGAAATATTCAGTCCGATTTATGGCACATTCACTGCGAACAATGAGAGATTTATTTGATTACAAATGTTGTTTTTTTCTTTAATAATATTTCTTTGATTCAAAGAAATACGTCCCTCTGATCAACAGGCGTATTTTTAAATAAAAAATCTTAACTTCATCCTAATAAACTTTGGCTGAAAGTATTGATTTCTTTGATTCAAAGTGCATATATTTATTTGGCTTGATTAAATATTTCATTAAAAATAAACAGGACTTTTGCTAACTACAGCTAAGCAAAATTCACTTGGAACTAGAAATCCTTTTTCTCATTGTTCTGTTGCTACGTACATTGCTAGAAATGTTTGCATTTTTAG
>NC_046657.1:120524665-120543908 GCF_010883055.1 Belonocnema kinseyi | reverse complement strand
AATATTTCTACTGAATTAATTGTATTTTTAATTTTATTATACTTACGTATACCTAATTTCTTTAATTAAGTTATAGATATAATAATTGTACTAAATATGCAGTAAGTTTCGTTTACGTATTTCAATGTCATAGTTTCTGTATACTAAAAGTTATATACGTGCCGTTGGCATGGGCCAAGATTCGCACACTATTTATCACAACAATCATAAGTTCAAATAGGTTGAATTAAGTCCTACTCTAGAAACCCAAGAGGGTCCAGAGATGGAGTCAGGTAATGTCCGGTAATGTTGACACCGAATTTTTTACAAAAAGAAATCAAAGGAAGCACCGCACAGTAATGACACACTTACAGAATGTTCAAACAACTCTTTCGTCAGTAACATCAAACGGAGAACCGTAAAGGAAGTTGTTGTTCATGAATCAAACTTGCTTCTTAGAAAAATGACTCTTAAATTTAAAAAACAAAATTCCACGGCAATTATCACAATTAATACCTTCCCTGGGGGATATAAGACCTTGTAGTTGGTGGGGAGGCTTAAGCGTGTGGGTCATAGGGGTCGAACGGACCTCGGCCTACATGCGTATGGATATGGATGAAAGAACCCCTATAAACAGGCTCTTCTGCGTGTTGTGAGAAGGATCCCTATAAACGGGCCCTCCTGATATGCATGGTTGTAGTATGATAAAAATCACGACCGCGTTAGTAAAACACTATCTATAATTCACACGTAATTTCGAATCAGTTCATCCAATCATTTTAAGGCAAATATCAAAAACCTTAAAAATCGCCTAATATTAGAATTTTTTACATTCTTATCAGAGAAGGTATTACATTTGTGTAACATTTGGCCCCCCCTCCCTCAAGTTTTGGTTAAATGTCCACGTTTTGAGAAACCCTGAATCCGAAAAACAGGTTTTTAAGAATGTGTCTGTATGTCTTTCTATCTGTACGTATGTCTATCTGTGAACATGATAGTTTTTGAAAAAATGAATCGATTAGATTGGCCTTTGGTACACTCGTTTAGTGTCCTAAACTAAAGTACAAGTTCGTTAACCAGCCATTTTGGATAAAAATTCAAAAAGTGGACATACTCTGAATATTTTTGAGACCACATTTTTGAAAATTCCAAAATTCTCTGTACGATTATTCATAGTATTCAAAAATTCGAACAATTTATCCTGATGACTTTTTTCATAAAATCAGAAATTAACAAAGTTATAGCATTTACAACATTTCGAAAAACACACGAAAATGAACATTTGATGCCAAATAATATGAAAAAAGTCAAGAGAATAAAAATGTTGCTTTTTGATGCCATATGCGCACTACATTTATGTTGGAATCGTACTAATAAGATACATCCGTTAATGACATTAAAAATGTTTTGATATAGTTGAAGATGATTTGTTAATAATTATTTATAAAAAAGCCGGTTCTAGAATTCCAACAAGTCGTTTTAGGTAAGAAAACCGGGTCTACAGAAAATGTCTCGGATCTACAAGAAGTCTTTTTGCCTGACACCAATCCAGTATCAGGGGACGTCCCGAATCGAAAGTTAGACCCTACCTTGAAGCCGTAACTCCTACCTTAGTAGGCGCTGGAATCTGTAAAGTAGGTTCTGAATTAGGAGTGATTTCAATATAATTTTGGCCCTACTTTGACGCTAAAATTGTTCGAAATCGGCCGTTTTTCCACGTTTAGCATCAAAGTAAGGTCTGTATTTAAGAAAAATTAGACCCTCTTTTAAAATTTAAACTACTACTCAAGTAATAGGAAATGAACCCGAGATCTTACGCATGCACTAAGTATTTACTAAACACCTAAGGCCCTAACCGATTCAGCTAATGGAACGCATTAGGATATCTTCAATAAAAATCAATGTCATTTGTCCAATAATTCAAGGTTAGTAATCTTCTTTAAATCCGAAAGAATTAATAAAATAATTACTTTTAATTAATTTAATTTAATTTACGAGCTTTGAAGAGTTTTATATAAACGGGTTATGTTTTAAGAGGTATTCTACGTCCTACGCTTTAAAAGAACTTGGAGCTACATATTTAGATTTGATTCTGTGTTATTTATTACTTAAATGTTATTTATTACTTTATTACTCTTACAATGTCAAACTTGCTGATTTCAATACAAATAGTTTGTTATCTCTTTATTAGGGAGAGATTTAAGAAAATTAGTGAATTATTTTTCATAAATTTGGCCGTTCTTATTTTTCCATAAATATGATAAAAAAATTAAAACAGTAAACATTTTATCACGAATAAAATTATTTTTCCTCGTTAGTTAAGTGGTAGACACGTGAATAGTAATATTTTTCTAAGAAAATTTTCAAGAAACTCAATAATTATTGTCTAGTAACAAAAATGACTAAAGCATTGAAAACGTGGTACTGCGTTCCTTGCAAAAAAATTATCTCCTCCATGAAATAATTTTGCAAAAAAACTAACCGCAACACTCTAATGAAAATCTAATAGCAATCAGTAAATTTAATTATAATTAATAAATATATATTTTAATGTATTTTTCAAATTTTTTATTTCATTCATAATATTTTTTGTTAGCGATAGAAAATATTTTATTCTTATAATTTGATAATTAAAATTTTTATAATGAATTATGTATCTACAATATTTAGTAATTTTCTATGATGAATATCATTCTCATATAGATTTTCAGCATTTTCAGTTAAGAGAAAATATTTTTCGGTGATTAAGCATTGCAAAGAAGTATTGATTTATATATAAATAATCATTAATGACAAATAGGTTATATCTTGAATTAAATATTTTTGTTAATTGAGTGTGCATTCAATCATTAAGATGACCAATGAGTTCAATTAACCTGAGTAAAAAATAATTTTTACTTTATTTTCATGCAGTTCGAACATTGTAGGCTCAAAAGATTCAATGTAGGGGTACAAGTTTAAATATCGTCAAAGCAGGCTTCAATAAGGAGCTGCAACTTCAAAGTAGGGTCTTAATTTCAATTCGGGGTGCTATCGCGTGAGAAAACAGTGCAAAGATACGGTTTTCTTCACGTTACGTGACCTAAGAAAAAGAAGAACCTGCCCAAAAATAATTACTAATTACAAAGTGAACATAAATAAATATAAAATTTGTAAAAGGAAAGTAGTATATCAATATTCACTACTTTTATTATTACAAAATGACTAAAAATGCCAAATGTCTATCGTCGAGTACATGCCCCCAACAGAATCTACTTATCAAGCAATATTACAGGGAAACAAATGTTCGGTGAGTTTCTTGTTGAGAATCCGAGAGTATCTTCTTGTTATACACTTTACGGAAGCATAGTTAGAGGTATGAATATTTCATTCACAAAGTTGGGCTATGAAGAGCGCGAGAAATTCAAAACATTTACACCCCATGATCCACTTCATACAGAAGAAAGCCTTCATCCTGACTTCGGTATTGCAAGGATTGGTCGATTCATCATTCAAGGGTTTTTGAAGCTCGTGAGAAATATCATACTATTCAGCAGACTTACAGAAGTGAATATGCTGCCAAGGATACGTACAATTAATGTGCTTTAATGTCGAAGAAGGAGGACATCATCAGAATGTTCTATGGATTATTTCTGCACTATCAAGACTATCATCAGAAGGAATTGTCAGAGCTAAAAATTAAGAATGTCTACGACTTCTAAGAATCAAAACACCGCGCAGTGGGCGAGAATCCAAAATTTCTGGATAAACCCCCAAAAATCGAAAATTAGCATTTGAGGAAAACTACTACAAAAATTTTAAAAGGTTGTGTTATTGCGCTAAAATCTGAAACAGCAGATGGTTTGATGGAATATTCCACGGCGGGAGAACGCTTAAATTTTGACTTGCCGAGGAACGAGCGCGACTTGAACGTATGTCGATTTTCGTGCGCCTGAAAGGAATACGTATATATCATTTAATAAGTGCTGGGAAATAAAGTTGCGAAATGATTATTGATCCAAGATATATGCGCAAAATTTACTTCGACTTAAAAGCAGCTATTCCATGTTTTGAGTTAATATGAATGTTCTGTAAATGTGACTGCTTTAAATTATTGTATTTACATACGATACATAACAAACTTTGAGAACTAAGTTGTGATTATGTACGAAAAAGTATAAGGAATCAAATCGCGTGATCGGAGTTTCCAGATCTTTCTACCTTTTTTTGTAACACCTCTTTTTTGACTTCTCCTAATATAGATAGGGCATATTTTCGTGGTCAAATACCTCAAAAAACTCTTTCATTACTGATTCTAGAGAAAAACACGAACCTTTTCATAAAAAGTCGTCTTTTTTGAAACCGCGATCTTAAATTTTGATTTAATTTTCGTGATCAGCGTCCTCAAAGCCCATCAGTGATTAATTTTAGCAAAAAACCCCAACCTTTTAATTAAAAAAGTGCACCATTTTGAATATTGATTGTTAAAATTTTTAAAGTTTATTTTTGTAATTAGCGACCCCAAAAACACGTAAGTGTACAATTTAAGAAAAATAAATCTTCTTTTTTATTTTGTTCAGGAATTTTGGGTTCTGGTTTACAGTGCAGCACGTTCAACAGGGCAACGGAAGAAATATCAAAATTAAATCCATAGAATCTGCAGACTTCTCTGCTGGAAAGATCACACCTCAGCTGCTAAGCAGCAAAATACTTCGTCGCATACTCATTTGAATGCGATGAAGAATTTCAAGGGTTCTTATAGTAGAAGCTATTTTTGGGGCTAGATAACAACGTATGAGTTTAAAAAAGTTAAACTTTTTCAAAACTGAAGTCATAAAACACATTTCAAAAGGAAAAGGCAAGGCAGACCATCGAGGAATTTCTGAAGCAAATAAAAAGGACATTATAGAGAACTGTCTGCCATTAATGCCAAAGATCCAAAGCTGCCATTGGGGAAAATTAGCCGTAAACGATGTTCCTGTATTCACTTTTTATTTAAAAGAAGGAATTTGTTGTAATTTATCATTTAATTTCAAATATCCGCACATAGAATTTTGAAATTCAGAAAAAAGTGGTATCAAAAATTTTCAAAATGCGCTCACTTTTTGAATTTTTATCAAAAATGGCTGATTAATGAACTCGTCCTTTCTTTTACGATTTAGAAAAAGTGTGCCAAAGATGAATTTGATTCGTTCGTTTTTTTCAAGAGTATCGTGTTTACGAACGGGCGGACAGACAGACAGACAGACGCTATCGTGAAAACCTGATTTTCGGATTCAGGGGGTCTCAAAACCTGGAGATCCGTTGAAAAAGTTTGATGTTATATTTCCGACAATTCTAATACTTTCTCAATCATAAATGATGAGAATGTAAAAAACTTCTTCGGTGTAAAATTGGTAAATTTACGAACTCTCAACTTTCTAGTGTTAAAAAAACTAACGAATTACACCTAGGAGATATCAAAATCTTAATCTAAGCTTAAAATTTTCCTAGACAATGTAGAATCAAACACTAAGACGGAGCGAGAAACATACAATCGACACTATACGGTGCAAAAACTTACACCGGCAAGTTGCTTTGCGCACGCACGCGTAGTTAACTTCTGCAGGCTTCTGTGAGTCGACCAAGGTTATATCTTCCCATTTCATTGTTGTATTGTTAGATATATTTTATGTTTGCCGGTTTGCGGGTTCTTTTCTGTTGGCGTGTCGGTACAGGGGGCTGAGGTTCTTAAACCCGTAAAGGGGAGAGTTTAAATGTAAATACACTACCCTGCAAAAGTTTGTACTCACTTAGAAAAATAGTTTTTATTTATTTAAAACTTTTATTATACCGGAGATAAAAAACTTCACTTTAAAAGGTTGATCGTTTTTGAAATTCTGTTTAAAATAAGCCCAGGGTGAAGCCAATTTGTCCAGTTTTTAAGTAGATATTGCAAAAATAGTGTAAATTTCAATGTTTTCTTAAATTTTCAATAACTTTCGAAATATTCAACGTTTTTCCATGTTCTTGGGCTCATTTCAAAGACGTTTTTTACCGTATCATAGCAGCTTACGAGAATGAATCGTAAAAAATTTCTTTTCGAATTGCAACAGCTTGAAGTTGTAACAAAAAAGTTGGAAAAATTGAAATATTATTTTTCGTAACAAAAATATTTTTGTAAAATATATGAAACATAAATCATGAAGTTTCGATGGAATTTTTCCAAAATATATATTTATTTACCTTTTATTCTGATTTGCCTGCAGATAAGATATTTTCAAATTTATCCAACTTTTTTATTACAACTCAAGTTCTTGCAATTCGAAAAGAAACTTTTTACGATTCATACTCGTAAGCTGTTGTGATATGGTAAAGAGAAATATTTAAAATGAGCCCAAGAACATTGGAAAACGTTGACTATTTCGGAAGTTATTGGAAATTTAAGAAAACATTGAAATTAACACTATTTTTGAAATATCTACTTAAAAACTAGACAAATTGGCTTCATCCTGGGCTTATTTCAAACAGAATTTCGAAAACAATCAACCTTTTAAAGAGACATTTTTTAGCTCCGATATAATTAAAGCAATAAATACAACAACAGAAAAACGATTTTTCTAAGTGAGTCCAAACTTTTGTCAAGAAACAAAATTTCAACAAAACTGTTCAATTCTTATCTTTAGAAACGAATTTTCAACTGACACAATAAGCATCAAACCAAAAATGGAGTTGTTAAATCTTCGGATAAAAAATGGAAATTTGAACATAATAAATTAATTTTTAAGTAAAAAAGATTAACTTTTAACACAAAATAGAACAATTAGATGCGCATTAAAAAAGTTAATTTTGAATAAAAAAGGATCAAATCTACAACAAAATAGTCAAATTTTCAACCAAAGAAATGAATTTTCGTATAAAAAGATCTTCGATAAAAGATGAAATTAAACAAAAATACATGAATTTTCAACCACATAGTTGAATTTCAACTGAACAATAATGTTTCAACAAAAAATTGAATAGTTTCATTCTTATACCAATAATTTCCTACCAAAACAAAAAAGATTAACATTTAAGTGAGAAAGGTCAATTTCCAGTATTAGAAAATATTTTTTCTACTAATAAAATCGTATATTTAACAAAAGAGTTAAATTATCAACCAAAAAGTCAATGTTCACACGAGAAGAATTAGTTCCTATTAGGAAAAGATGAATATTCAAATAAAAAAATCATTTTAAAAAAATTCAACAAAATGGTTCAATTTTCAACTTTTAAAATGGATATCAAAACTAAAAAATAACTATTTCACCAAAAATAGAATAGTTACATTTTCAGATAAAAAATTTAATTTTCTGCAGAACAGTTTAATTTTCGATGTAAGAAATAAATTTTCAACTGGAAAATATTTTGAATGGAAAAATCGAATTTACAACAGAATAGTTAAATTTTTCAACATATAGTTGTATTTTCAATTAAAAAAGATAAATTTCTTATCAAAATTAAATGGAATGAATTCTGAAATAAAATTGGAAAAATAACACACATTTTTAAAATTATTTCGTAAAGATTTTAAAAGGGTTGTAAAAGAATGTTTAGAAAAATTTTGCAATTTTGCCATATTGTAAATAATTTTAGAAAAAATAAAGAACTTATTTCTTATCTAGCCTTCTCCTGCAATTTTTTTATAAGTTCATGTTGGTGTAAGAAATGTGCTTTCCAATTTGAGTAAGTTTAAGAAATTTTAAAGCGATATAAAAACAATTAAAACTTGTAATAATTTGTTAAGAATTTTTTAAGGTTTTACGAAAATGAAAAAAGAAAGTTAGGTTCCTAGGAATAATTAAAATAATTTTTTATTTTGAAAAATTAGTTTTAAAAGATCATTTTAAAACATTACAAAATATTTCAGAAATTCTCAAAGAATCTGAAAACCTTTAAAGGCAATCTTTGTTTAATTTTGCACAATTAAAAGAAAATCAGGAAAAATTTGAATACTTTTCAAAGATTAGACGACTAGAAGGTCTGGCAAGATTAGAAAAAAGAATGGTTTCCCTATTATTCGTTTAAAAATTTGTAATTATTTTTTATTAAAAAAAATTTAGTTTATAGGAAAGTAAAAAAGGTTTATAAACATATCAAAGGATTTCATAAAATTCAAAAGAAGAGTGTAGAAGAGTTCAAAACAAACTTTTTCAATTCGGTAAGATTAATAAATTAAAAACAAATGAAATCGAGTAAATTCAAAATATATTTAGAATACTGGAAGACATTCATATCGAATTTTAAACTTGAATTCAGTTAGAAATTTAGATGTTTAAAGATTTCAAAAATAAACTTTAGAAACTTGAAAGGAATTCCGAAAAATTTCATGGGGATAAAAATATTTTTCTTAAAATTCCGAGGAAAATTTAGAAGATTATAAGTCATTTTTTTACGTTTTTAATGAATTTTCAAAATTTTAAGAAAAATTTTAGTCAGTAAAAAATATTTCCCTCGTATTTAGTAAAATCCAATAAAATAAAAATCTTAAAGTCCTATTTGTTCTTTTTTTACATATCTCTCTTCATGCTATTTCTGGCTATAATCAAAATTTTTGGCATTTTAAGAGAAAAAGCCGACCTTTCTGTCCCCCAATAGACGTTAGAAAGGGGTAAGAATTCGACTAACATTATTCCTGTAACCAGTCACAAAGGTGCCTTCCCGCCCCACACAAGAAGTTGGAAAGAGGTCGGGGTTGACAAAAGCTATTTGTGTGACCAGTCACAGCGATGCCTTCCCGCCCCACACGAGAGGTTGGAAATGGATAGGGGTTTGAACATTATTTCTGTAACCCGTCGCAGGGGTACCTTCCCGCCCCACAAGAGACGATGGAAATGGCTAGGGGTTAGACCAACATTATTTCCGTAATTATTCACAGAGGTGCCTTCCCATTCCACACGAGACGTTAGGAAAGCGTTTGACCAACATTATTTCTGTGACCAGTGACAAGGGCGCCTTCCCGCTCATAAGAAGACGTTGGAAAGGCATAGAGATTTGACCCACATTATTTTTGTGATTAGTCACAGGGGTGCCTTTTCGCCCCCACGAGACGTTGGAAAGGGATAAAAGGTTCAACCCGCATTGTTTCGGTAACCAGTCACATGGGTGTCTTCCCGCTCCCCATGAGAAATTGGAAATGGTGAAGGGTTTGACCAACATTATTTATGTGACCAGTCACCGGGTTGCTCCTCCCCAAGATAAGTTGGAGAGGGGTAGAGATTTGACCAAATTATTTCTGTGATCAGTCAAAGGGGTGCCTTTTCGCCCTCCACGATACGTTGGAAATGGCTTAGGGTTAGACTAATATTATTTCTGTAAGGAGTCACAGGGGTGCCTTCAGGCCCCCCACGAGACGTTGGAAAGGGGTGAGGATTAGACCAACATTATTTCTGTGACCAGTCACCGGTATGCCTTCCCACCCCACACGAGGAGTTGGAAAGGGATAGGGCGTTTAACCCATATTATTTCTGTTACCAGTAACATGGGTTCCTGCCCGCTCCCCACGAGACGTCAGAAATGGTGAAGGGTTTGACCGACATTATTTCTGTGACCAGTTACAATGGTGCCTTCCCGCCCGCTCGAAGATGTTGGAAAGGGGTAGAGATTTGACACGCATCATTTCTGTGACTAGTCACAGGGGTGCCTTTCCGCTTCCTACGATACGTTGAAAATGGCTAAGGATTATACCAACATTATTTCTGTAAGCAGTCACAGAAGTGCGTTCCCGCCTCACGAGAAGTTTGAAATTGCTAATGGTTAGACCCGAATTGTTTTTGTAACCAGTCATAGGGGTGCCTTCCGGCCCCCACGAGACATTGGAAAGGGGTAAGGGTTTGACCAACATTATTTCTGTGACCACTTACAGGGGTCCCCCCCACAAGACTTTCGAAAGGGATAAGGGTTTGACCAACTTTAATTCTGTAACCAGTCACATACGAGCCTCCCGCTTCCCACGAGAGTTTCGAAATTGCAAAGGGTTTGACCAACATTATTTATGTTACCAGTCACCGGGGTGCTTCCCCCCCCCCCACAGAAGACGTTGGAAATGGGTAGAGATTTGACCCAAGTATTTCTGTGACCAATCATAGGGGTGCATTTCCGCCCTCCACGATACGTTGGAAATTGCTAAGGGTTAGACCAACATTATTTCTGTAAGCAGTAACAGGGGTGCCCTCCGGTCCCCAATGAGACGTTGGAAAGGGGTAGAGGTTTGACTAACATATGACCAACTATGTGTCGTGTAGAATTAAAATATAAGGAAATAATCTAATAAAATTATTTAATATAATAAAAATAAATGAGGATTCAAATATTAATAAATTATAAAAAATTAAATTTTTGTTCTTCCTGCCCCCCCCCCCCCCACGATATATTGAAAAGGGGTAGGGGTTAGACCAACATTACTTCTGTGACCAGTCAGAGGGGTACGCCGCGTTTGTCATTAGTCCATAATATTCTGTGCATGAAAAAGTATTACTAGTTTACATTTTTTTAACATTCAGCTTGAGATTCTTCAGCTTAATTCAATCATAAAACATGTTACTTATCTTTGGATCTCATTTGAGTCTTGTTTCAACACCGTCACTGTTTCCATCGTAATCCTTTAATTAAGTCTAGCAGAACACTCAGCTTTACATTCAGATCTTATCCAAGAGTTAAGTTCGATTGAAGTATCTGTACTTAGCGTTACCTAGCGTGGATAACATCAGCTCACTGTACAAGACCGCTACCCTCCGGCGAAAACGAGAATAGATAGCCCGTGTGGCGAAAGCGGATTTCATATGTACGTAGCTAGAGCACGTTGCTTCCTCTGCTCTCGCCTATTTCTCGCCAAGAACAAGGTTTTTATCTTCCTCACTATTCTTGTTATTTTTTTCCTCTCATGATTGAAATTTAAAAAAAAGTCAGTGAAAAACAATAGAAAATTGTTTTTTTCCTACTTATGCAATTTGTAAATTGTTGTCTCCTTCAAATAAAATCCTATATTTGTGATACACCTGCAACTCACCGATGGCAATATATGAAGAAATTGGAGATAGATTTCAATTCTTGTTTCTGCAATTTGCGCGACTGAGAGTTATAAATAATGAAATAATTATTATCAGATTATGTAGATAGATGTGTTAGAATGTACTTTGTGAAATGAGAAACCTGTTTGACCTAAGCTACTCTTTTTTAAATGCTAATCTGTGTTTACATTATTCTTTTAATTGTTTACATTATTCTTTTAATTGAAGTATTAGAGACAAGTAGAGCCTAACAGAGATGTTGAATGAAATAACTCGTTTAGTGTTAGAAAACGAGAAGAAGTATTTTCCACTCGGAAAATTTATAAAGGATAAAAAAGTGGTGGAAACGTAAGACAAAATATACCGACGTATTTATCGTGAATCAGCAGACAAATTTTTGAAATCAAACTTTTTTACTCGACAATTACTGCTCAAGATAAATAATTGAAACATACAAAATTTTGCGATCGAAAATTAATGTGTTATTGAATGCAACTTGCGATCATTTGGCCATTCGGTGAGAAAAATAATGTACATTGTTACGGTGTATTCTCAATACATAAGCGATGACTATAAGCAATGCACTTTGTTTTAAAAAATAATATAAATGATTTTGGTTGGCAAACAGATAGGGCCACATTAGCCCTATTTTACAACAGCATCAAGTCTTATGGGATTATAATTAATCAATTAAAAACCCAATTTTCACTTCAATGAATTCTATCAAGAACATATTTTAAAAAATGTTTTAAAAGTTGGGATGTACTTTCGAAAAGTGGACATGCCCGATTTTCTTCGCACTTTGTATACTTATGTATATTGACGCGCTCATAACGAATATCATAATGAAAATTGGCGAAAATTTGATTTTTATGGTGAAATCATAAAAAAAATCCATAGAAATCATGGTTTTTTAAGTTTATCTCAGATTATATGCAAAATTTGAAAAAATATTTTAAATAGAAGTTATAGATCTCATCGAAATACAAATTTTTCATTCTAACAATTTTTTTATAGGAATGATTGTTTCCGAGAAACTCGGAAAAATGAAAGTGACAGAAGTCTTTAACCCCATGAGGTGATGGAAAAGGGTGGTGTACTTCCGAAAAGGGGATATGCGCGATTCTGTTCACACTTCGTATACTTAAGTAGTTTGACGCGATGATTATGAATATAATAGTGAAAATTGGCGCAAATTTAATTTTCATGGTGAAAATGAATTTCAAAGTTTTATTAATTAATAATATGTTTTGATAATTATATGTTGTTGTTCGAACGTCCGAACGTCCTATAACACTGATCACAAGGACAATTACTTTAACTGAATATTTCAGGTACAGTCACTGCAGCTCTAATTTAAGTTTATGACACCTCTTCTTCTTTTGATTCCCCTTGGCAGTGAGGTTGTAGTCAGCCGGAGCCGAGAATTCGACCACGAAAGATGTCACGCCTTGAGTGTGTAATGTTAACGTCTGTCCGAAAATCGTAGTTCCAACAAAAATTTTCATTCCTCAATTGGACAGTTGTCTATCTCCTTTGGAGAGTTTGCAACGCAGAGTCGCGGCTAACGCCGAAATAGGGAAAAATAAGCTAAAAAAGCACGCATAAGAAGGCATTGTGTCTGTAGATATACGTCATTACCGCGCGAATGAGACACCCAGATTGTGTGTGTTCTATGTACTCAGCGTGTCCATTAAACGCACTCCCCATCTATCGCCGGAAACTTGTTGACATAAAATGTGGTAAAAGTACACTGTTATAAATTTCTAATGGAAACTTTCACAACATGTATTGGAAGTTTATTTCCAAAACATAAAGTTGCAGTTTCCAAATGCTGGCATTGCAATTGTCCATCAAATGTATCGTAATTCTATTACAGATGTCAAGTAACCTGTATTTTGAGACCTGTAGACGCAAAAAATTTTAAAAAAGCAATGTAAATCATTTTTCAGAAGACTTATTCCTGGGGGGGGGGGGAATTATGATGGAGCCAAAGCTTTTCTTAATGCATAGTATATAACGCGCGTCTTTATAGCATTCAAGGAATTTATGGAATTGAAGGTATTTATTATTTTTATATAATTTAAGAAATAAAAAGAATCCACGGAATTCATACAAAGCACGGAATTAAAGGATTTCATGGAATTAACAGAATTGATGGAATTTACGGAATTCATGGAACGCTCGGAATACAAGGAATTAACGAGTATTTAGAAGAATTAATGGAATTTACGGAATTCGCAGAACTCATAAAATTTACAGAATTCGAAGAATTCACAAGATTGACAGAATCCGCAGAATTCACAAAATTTTCAGAATTCATGCAGTTCACGGAATTTAACGAATTCAATGAATTCATGGAATTGATGGAACTCACAGAATTCAAGAAAATCAGGGAATTCATGAAATCCATCAAATTCGTGGAAATCAAGGAATTCACGGAACTCAACGCATTAATTAAAAATGAATTAATATTCATGAATTTAACGGAATACATCAAAATCACGGAATTTATGAACTTCACGGAATTTATGCAATTCACAAAATTCAAGGAATTCGAGAAATTTAATGAATGAATAAAGTTCAATCAAATTTCTTGAATGTCGTGAATTCCGCGAATTCCACGAATTCCATGAATCCTCTGAATCCTTTAAATTCATTACATTCCACGAATTCGCAAAATTTCATGAATTACGGTATTTCTTAGAATTCTATGAATTCCGAATTTCCTTAAATTTCGTGAATCCCTTCATTTTCATAAATTCGGCGAATTCCTTTCATTCCTTACATTCCGTATATTTTAAGAATTGAATGAATTTGGTGAACTTCGGGCACTATAGTGAATTCCGTGAATTCCTTGAATTCCGTCAGTTCTGTAATTACATTCAATTCCACGAATTCATTGATTTCATTAAATTCTATAAGTTAAGCATATTCCGTGAATACCATAAATTCCTTGAATTCCTTCGATTCCATACATTTTGTGAATTTCACGAATTCTGTGAATTTAGTGAATTCCGTCAATTTCTTTGATTCCATGCATTGCGCGAATTCTATGAATTCAATGGATTCCTTAAATTCGATTACGTAATTCCGGGAAATTCATTAATGCCATAAATTTCGAAAATTCCTTTAACTCCATGTGTTTCGTGTATTCCGTGAATTTTGAAAATGTAGTTAATTAGATGAATTTCACGGATTCCAGAAATTCCTTGAATTCGGTAAATTCCGTGAAATCCATTCATTACGTGATTTCCTGGTGTAACTCGGACTCACAGCTTTATACAGAAAAAAAGAAAAAAAGTTAGGTACCACGTGGGTTGCCACAGAACCTCCAGAATTCTCGAGCTTGATCCCACATCCTAAAGAGGCTGTCTGTACCAACGTCTGTACCAACATCCTATTGGAACGTGAAGAAAACTGTCTGAACTTTGTTGGTGAAAAAGTTTTCTATTATTTTTTTACGAGCTCTATGGTTCTACATTGATAAAATCTCAAAATTGCCTAAACCAAAATCATGGCTGATGTTAATATAGTGTTTAGTAAGAGCAGTATGAGCAACTGTATCAGGATGGGAGATAGAATACCTGTGTTCACGACTACGGATTTCTATAGATCCTCCAGTCTCACCTACGTAAGAAAAGGGACAGACAGTGCAATTGTATTTATAAACAACTCCGGAAATTTTCTTTTCAGAAAGTGGGTCTTTAATATTGTTAAAAAATTTTGAGGACCTATTGTTTGGTATGTAAATGGTCTTGATTCTTTTATTTTTTTAGAACTTATTCTATTGTTTCCAATAAAAATTTTATGTAGGGAGAAACTGTAGAAGCAACAAAAGATACATTTTTATTTTTATTAGATCTAGAATCAAATTCAGTATTATATAATCGAAAGTTTCCTTCTTTAAACAGTTGTTGAATTAATAGGTTGGGAAACCATTATCTTTTAAAGTATCACTGATTCAATTAATGTTTTTGATTCTAAATTCTGGATCTAAAATTCGAAGACTACTGTAAAAAAGTCCCGTGAAAAAAACAATTTTTTGGCAAATAAGATGCAAACAGTTAAAATTTAAATAACGACCAAACCAAGCTTTCTTTTGATACCAAATGCAGGTGAGAGGGGAGAACCCTTAACTAAGCCATCTTTCTGTTCATTAGAGAAGCCACAGCATTTGCAAAAGGTGGAATTTGAACATAATTCAATGAAATTTAAACAATAATTAAGTTAAATGTCGATTAATATAGAAATCTCAGACCATCTTAAAAGCACACAGTTTAAAACATCAGGTATAGGAATTTTATTAAACATGGAAACTACATCTAAAAAAATAATACCTGATAAGGAGGGATAGAACATAACTTAATTATTTTTAGAAAGGGTAAGCTATTTGTGACATGTGAATCGTTTTTTCTGGTAACATTATTTAAAACTGTGGACAGAAAGGCAGATAATTCGTATAGAGAACCTTTAATAGTGGAAATAATTAGTCTGAGCGGAGCATCAGGCTTGTAGATTTTAGGGAGGCCGCAGGCCCTTGGAAATATTGCTGAGTAAGTTCTGAGTTCCGAGCTGAGCGTTAATAAACATCACATTTAGATTTCTTAGTTTAAACTCACGTATCACATTAGAATCCGGTATAAACTCAAAAATTAAGTCGATTTTGATATCTTAAAAAGGAAACATGATAAATAAAAATTTGGGAACATTGATTTCTAATTGGAGTTTAAGATTCTCCATGTAAAATGAAAAAAATATTTTCAATAGACGGAATTATATTGTGAACGTATAGGTTATTGATTTTATTATACTATTCGATACAGTCTTTTTCATCAAAGCAACTTTTTTAAATTCAAAAATTCTTTCATATTTGTAAGTTTCAAAACCAAAGAATTTTTGTAATGTTTTAAAAGAAGGGATATTCTTAACAATGTTTTTAATTTGGTTTAACCTACAAATATTGTGATTTTTTGCAGAATGGATATCAATCATTTCCAAATTTAGGATATTAATCGATAAATGAAAGTTAAATTTAAAAGTGTCAGTACCTTTATTTTACATGTGTAAATTACTGAAAATTTTAATACAACATTTTTGCATTAAAAAAATTTTAAAATTTAATTTAAAAAGTTAAAAATTCAAGAGTTTCACTTCAGTGCTCTAATTTCTATTTACTGTTCATTAACTCAAATGGAAAAATGTTTAGGCTTAAAGTTAGAATTTTTTAATTGTATTGGCCGTGGAAATTTTTTTCGGTTAAAATGGCCATCTTGATGAGGTTTCATTTTCTAGCACAGACATTTTCACGTTCATTGTGATATCATAACACGAAAATTACAAAAACAAAAAAATTAATTACTAATTCTTAAGACGAAACTTCAAAAATAATAGTTTAAACCGCCCTGTTTATTTATGGTTTTGAAAGTCCCGAAATAGTACGAAGGGCATTAAGGGTACCTGCGAGACTGCTTCTATAAAGGGACTGCAGTGTATTTGATATGATAGAATATTGAAATTACACGTATGTCTTTTGAAGTAAGAATAAAAAATAAGGTAATCTAAATAGGAATGTACATGGTTTGAATACAGTGGTGACATTGGCACTCACCCATACTTAAAGAACTCAACGAGAGGAAAGAAAGTATTGATAAAGGTGTAAACAATCAAACCGAGTCAAAAGTCTTACCTAAAAATATCCAAAAATTGGTATAAACGCCACCTATCTTCCGTATGCCACCCAAATTGAATGATTCCACGATGTTGTGCTGCTCTTAGAGTCAGTCTTGTTCTTAAAGATGAAACAGCCTTAAAATATCTAGGATCCTGTGTCCTCTTTCGTCTTCTGTCCTTTTTCCAAAAATTTAATTTTTTAATTTTTAATCTTATTTTTTACGATTCAAAGAAAACCTATTGGTCCTATCGAAAAATGATTAATAATAAATTTATAGATCTTTTTAGGCGAACAACTGTTGTCTGTTAATTTTAGCTCGTATTTGTGTCGTTTTTTCAAAAAAAATTAAAATTTTTATTTTGAATGTTATTTTTTAGGACGAAAGCAAAAACTACGTGTCCTATCAAAAATAATAGCTCTTTTTTGGATAGACAAGTTTTGCCTAATTTTTTTTGTAGTTTGTGTCGTTAATCAAAAAAAAATTTTTTTAATGTTTATTTTTTCGACTAAAACAAAAAATACGCGTCAAAGTGATTCATTATAAATTTGTAGGTCTTTCCAGGACAATCAATTTTAGTTTATTTATTTTTTTTGTATCTTGCATAGTTTTACCAAAAAATGAAATTTTTGGATTTTTCATTATTTTTGGTATGATCAAATTTGGAATTTTCAACATTTCGATCAAATTAAAAAAGTTGTTATGATAATCTTGCAGGGCTTACAAAAAGCAACGTTTTTCTTTTTTTGACTTTTTTCATATCATGCGTTGTTTGTCTTAAAATGTTCATTTTAGTTTATTTTTTTGGATTTGGAGAATCCTCTATGATAATTTTTTTTTCTTTTTAGAAAAAAGTCATAAGGATAAATTGTTTGAATTTCTGAGTACTCTGAATAACCGTTCATAGAATTTCAAAATCTTCAAAAAATGTGGTTTCAAACATTTTGAAAATGCGCTCACTTTTTCAATTTTAAACCAAAATAGCTAGTTTACCAACTTGTTTTTTATTTTTAGGCCTTAAAAAAGTTTGATGAAGCAGAATTCAATCTGATCAATTTTTCGAAAGTTATCGTGTCTACAGGACCCAGAATACAGACAGCCAGGCAGATAGAAAAACACCTTCGTAAAATTCATTTTTTCTAACTTAGTGGGTCTCAAAACGTGGAGATTTGATGAAAACCGTCAAAGTGAAATTTTATATAAAACCAATACCTTTTCATTAAGATGAGAATGTGATAGGATAAGAATATAAAAAAAATATCTTTCCAAATGTAATTCTTTTTGGTAATTATATGTATAGAAATGGCGTACCAATATCTAACATAACCACACTACTAAAACTTTCTTTTGGAAACTTCCACTACATGTATTGGAAGTTTATTTCCGAAACTTAAGATAACTTTACAATACATAATTTTGTAGTTTCTAAATGCTGAGTTTGAGATGATACCACAGATTATTGGAATTTTGTAATACAAGTTTAGTAGCCAGTAACACTTCTGTATCATAATTGCGGCTGAATATCTTGACAGCTGTTGAAGCGAAAAATGTATCAACCGGTTGTAAATATACAGAGGCTTTAAGTTTTCACTTTTTCACGCGTTTCTTAACCTTAACGTTAATGTAACTTCTTTTATGATGATCCAATTTGACTTTTATTACAGTGTTTTAGAAAGATCTTTTTATGTACTTTAGGGCTATTATAAAGATAAATGTTTTCTTTAATTTTATTATATTCTCATCAGAGAAGGTATTAGATTTGTGTAAAATTTGACTCCCCCACTTTTTGTCAGATCTCCACGATTTGAGATCCCCTGAATCCGAAAAACAGGTTTTTATGAATGTGTCTGTCTGTATGTCTGTCTGTCTGTATGCATGTCTGTATGTCTGCCTGTGTGCGCGATAACTTTTGAAAAAAATCAATCTATCAAATTGGCCTTTGGTTATTCAGAGTTTTCAAAAAGTCGAACAATTTATCCAAAGGACTTTTTTCATCAAATCAAAAATTACCAAAGTTATAGTATTTACAAAATTCCAAAAAATACAGAAAAATGAAAATTTTAGGCCAAACAACGCACGACATGAAAAAAGTCAAGACAAGAAAAATGTTGCTTTTTGGATCCCCTACAATATTATTATGAGCATACAAAATAATGAAAAATTCCAAAATTACATTTTCTTACCAAACTATGCAAAACACGGTAAAAGATGATTAAGCAAAAATTGTGCATTCGAAAAAGATCTAACAAATTTGTTATCAACCACTTTTTGATAGGATGGGCAGTTCTGGCTTTAATCATGAAAAATATCATTAGTATTAAAAAAAAATCCGCCCGATGCGTGGGCACATTGTTATCACAACTTTTTTTTAAATTTATTTTTCTTCTCGTGTGTGCGGTTTCAAATTTTTTATGTTTTTAATGCTACGAGGGTAGTTCAATAAGTCCTTAGAATGACCAACAGATGGCGCGCGAATCGCTCCAAATCAACGGTTTATAACTGGGTAAATGAATTTAAGCGTGGTCGTACATCAATAAGTGACGAACCACGTTCAGGAAGGCCCGTAGAAGCAAGTACTCCCGAAAT
>NC_046657.1:120521071-120524565 GCF_010883055.1 Belonocnema kinseyi | reverse complement strand
CGCCTCTGAGGCTCTTTTGGCGCGCATAAGTCGGAATCGTGAGGAATTTTTTCGTCGATTTGTGACTGTGGATGAAACATGGATACACCATTACACTCCTGTCTGTCTGTGAGCACCATGACTTTTGAAGAAACTATTTTATTGTTAAGTTCGTTAGCCAGCCATTTTGAATATAAAATTGGAAAGTGAACCCATTTTAAATATTTTTGAGACCACTTTTTTCAAAATTTAAAAATCTTATGTACGGATATTTATTTAATTCAAAAAGTTTAACAATTTATCTTGATGACTTTTGCCATAAAACCAAAAGTTACAAGAGTTGAAGCATTAACAAAATTCCAAAATACACACGAAAATGAACCTTTCAATACAAATAACGCACAGATATTTTAATTTGACAAGTATCATAAGCATACATGTTTTGCCGTTAGATTCAGGACAGGTACTATTATCATCCTCTACTTATTCTCGAAAATTATAGTTTTGATTCTAACATAGAAAAACGCAAATACATCCTGAACTATAACTGGATATAATGGCTCTTTTCATATAGATGTTCAAGTATACTCTTTGATGAGCAGCAGTTTTGTTAATATAGATATGATGTTGACGACATAAAATTTAATATAGATTATTTGATAAAATATGCACGTACGTACATGCTTGCAATGAAACCAATAACTGTATCTATATGCTACCGGAACACTGTCTTCAAATTCTCTATCTGACGCTCTTACGAAATCACCCATTACAAACCTGAGGGTATTCACGAGAATTGGACATAAGATCTTAACTCTCGCTAAAATAGCATGATATACAACACGAGTACGTGCTTTACAAACGACTTATACTGCTCCTATACCCTGCAAATTTTAAGCACGATACAGTCAAAATCGTGACCGTAATAGGTTTTGATGTTTTATTGCGATATAAAGCAGCTTATATGTTAGTACTGACATTACACAGATGAATTGTATAAAATTGCGCTGATTTCGGCTCAGTTGGAACAACCTACGCCCTAGGAAAAAAAACGTCCGTGAAAAAATTGATTTTCAGAAGACAATTATTATCCGATTTAAACTTTTTTGTTTAATGAAAGCTAATAAAATTTTGTATCGAACTGCCATAGTCGATTTTTAAAGTTTTGTTCATTTCTTTGTTTATTTAATAACAAAAAAGAAAACATAAATTGGAAACAACTATCCAGAAAAGATGTCGAATAGCAATGTGAATGTTAAAAAATTTATTAAATTAATAAAAGTTAATAAATAATTTTTTATTTTAAAAGAAATTTTCAGAAATAAATATATGTTTAACAAATGCACTATTTGGCTATTTCTGAAGATACAAACTTCATTGTTTCGACGCAATTAACGGTAAATAACTAACTTCTAAATTTTGCGAAAATTTTGATGATAGAAAATAATTTATTATTGAGAAAAACAATTGTTAAAACAAATTTTTATCATTTTTTCTATTTATAATAAAATACCGCTTTTTTACGGAATTTACAGTGAGTTATTGAGCAATGTTTTTTTATATGATTCGATAAAGCTTGTTGAGTAATTTTAATTATAGTCCATACAAAACACAAATTTAGTTTACAAATGGATTAGCCGAGAAAAATTTGCTTAATACATTGTTGTTGAATATAAAAATAGTGGATCGTTATGGAAGTATAAACAAGTTAAAAATGGTGTTATTGACAGTTGAATAAAAACAAAAACAAGTTTAAATGCTGAAAAATAGCCAAATAATGCATTTGTTAATAAATTTTGGTAGAAAAAATATCAAATTTTATCGATTCACAGCAAAAAATCATGAAAAAATAAGTTGCTGTTAATTCCGTAAAAAAGCGGTATTTTATTTATAAGTACATAAAATGATTAAAGTTTGTGTAAACAATTGCTTTTTACAATATTTAATTGTTAAATGTCATCAAAATTTTCTTAGAAATGTAGAAGTTAGTTATATACAGTTAATTATATCGAAAAAATCAAGTCTGTACCTCCAAAAACAGCCAAATAGCGAATTAGTTAATGAAGGTAGTTTAAACAATTATTAATTTTTATTAAGTAACTAAATATGACACTAAGGCTTTATTTCCAAGTCATATAGAATCGATTCTATAGAAAAAACTTTATTCATTCATTAAAAATGATCTGATATGGTCATTTCTTTGCATAAAAATTGCTTCTATAATAACAAATTATTGATTAACTTTTATTATTTCAACTAAAAAACTCTTATTGTCTATAAATTCTTTACATTTCGTGCAAATTAAGTGACGAATCGCCGCCACTTCCCACGAAACCATTTTCATTCACTTTCTTATAACAAATTGAATAAATTTTTAACATTTGCTTTGCTATTGGAAATCTTTGTTGGATAGTTGCTTTTCAGTTTTCAGTTTTGCAATAAAATTACGGATACTGTTTGTAAATAGAGAAGAATTCGTTTATTTAGTTCAAACGAAGTTAGTCTTAAACTTAGTTTAAGGTTAATTCATAAATTTCCAAAAACTGACCGAAATTATAAGGTATTTCGCCCGACCCAACACAATTGCCCAAAAGAATCGAAATACGAAATCAATTTGATTGCCTCTGACCTTACAATTATTTTTCATTAGGATGGCTGCTACCATGAAAAAAATCCCTGTGACTTCCCTATTTGAAAACATTTGGTGTGGCTATCAAAATGAACCAATTCAAGGTTTTAAAATATTACTTTTTAAATTTCAAGTTATCGAAATGAAACTGCAAGTTCAAATATTCAAGTGGATCACTTTAAAATTTGAAGCTTTCCTAATAAAAACTCAAAACATTGAAAAGTCCCATTTTGACTCGTAAAGCACTGAAAACGGTAGTCTCAAATCAGAGTTCAAAGCAAAAATGTTTATAAGGTTTAAAACTTCAAAATACTCTAGCAGGATAAACGAAGCGGAAATTATTTTTCGAACATTTATTATTGAATGAAAAAGACATTTTTTATTCTCATAGAATCTATCACATGTACGTAAGGGTGGTTGTTAAGGGTTTTCTCCGATAGCGTAACCCAGTCTATAATTCAAAGGATGAAAAAATACTTTTTTTATGTTTTTAAAGCACCTGAAGTGTACTTGTAGTGAGGATGGGTTTTTACGACCCAGCCAATAATTCGGGCGATAAAAAATACTTATTCTTGTGTTTTTCTATTTTTTAAATCGAAAATCAAACCAGCTGTTCTTATCATTTTGTGTGTGCAATATATAGTAACGGAGGTATTTGGGGGTTTTCACAAAGGACCTCCCCCAGCCTATAATTCTGAACATAAAAAAAAGTTATGTTATCCTATTCCATTTGTTATTTTCAAAAATTAAATTTATATTTTGTATGTCTGGATAATATGTAATGTGCAAGTACAGTCTGTCAAGTTAAAGCGTGGGTGGCTTTACTCGCAGTCGGTAAGGTGTATCGACATGATTTTGGTGTCAAAATATTAAGAAGAGCTCCCTC
>NC_046657.1:120513807-120520971 GCF_010883055.1 Belonocnema kinseyi | reverse complement strand
GAGGGAGCTCTTCTTAATATTTTGACACCAAAATCATGTCGATACACCTTACCGACTGCGAGTAAAGCCACCCACGCTTTAACTTGACAGACTGTATAGCTGACACCTTAAAAATTTAATTAGCTGAAATCTAAGTTGGCTCCCAATTCTTATAAAATTATTTGCATATTATTATTTTCTTACTTGCCTTAATACCGTAAACAAAATACATTTGAACTGTAGTTATTTCTATAATGATAAAAGATTACCGCAAAAATGTAAACACAAAATAAGCTGGGGCAGCCCAGCCCTACCATGCTTACGTGGTTACGGCCTTTCTAAATTTTGAAAAAAACAGAGAACATTGATATTTTTCGTCCCTTAGAGGTCGCACAAATGTTGTAAAATTGTATCGAAATATTTTTGAGTTTTGATGCATGTTCAACAAGTTTTCTGCATATTTCTTATCCATTAAGGAAATCTTGCTCAAAATATATAACAATTATAAATGTTTTAAAATGATTTGCCTATTACACAAAGGTGTTCTTCTTCAAACAAGTTTATCGAATCAAAAAAGTTTGACCTAAAATCTATTTTTCATTTTTACATCTACAACTTTTGTTAACATGTCATTATTGTAAAGTAAATAACTATTGCAATACAGAAGGAAAATGATTGATAATCAGAGTCATAGGATTTATCTGTTTGAAATAATGTGTTTAATTTCTAAATCATCAAATACATTAAATATTTGAAAACATTTTTATATTTCTAATTAATTTTCTTACTATAATAGCAGAATAGTAATTAGTAATCACTTTTAATTACATCTAGAAGTAAAAAAAGAAAATAAGAGTGCGTTATGTAACAAGGGGTAAAAGGAGCAGATTTTTTCCGCTGGCAGTAATTAAACGATAAAAAATCTACTTTCGTCCCGAAAATGTTACTTTCGTCCCGCTAATTTTATTTTCGCCTTGCTAATTTTACTTTTGCCTCGCAAATTCGGTTACAGGAATTATATGCTACTTTTGTCCCTATTTTCAGGGTCCAAATGTGGCCATTTCAATCGAATGTGGCATAAAAGTAAAATGTAAACCATGTATTCATAATTCTAATAGATGTCCTAAATAACAAAACTAATAATTTGTTATTCAATTGTTGTTATGAATAGAAGAATGGATTTAAAAAAATAATTTTAGACTTTTTGCTGTTTTTAGCTTAAAATTTTTTGGACAGCACTTAGAATCATCGATTTGAGTTCATCTAGGAGTTAATCCTCTTTATTTGATTTATATTTTGAAAAAATTGAGGACTGTTTTTACTAAAAAAAGAAAAAACTTTTCTAGACTACCCTAATGTATCAATCAACAAATTTCAGTTTCAATTAATGTGCTATTTCAGCATACCATGTTCTAATAAACTATGAATAAATGTTTTTAAATTATATGACTGCTCGCTGATGTAAACCCTTGTTTAATATCATCATCATAATCATACGAAGATTATACACGTGGTCGATTTCGTAACAGGAATTTGCTATAATGCCTAGAGATTCTGCAAAATTAATAGGCAAAGTAACAAATAAGTATTCAAGTACGGAATTTTGCTGAAAAATTCAGGAATTCTATACAATGTCTAGGGATTACATATAATGCGTGAATTTCATACTTTATCTGTCTTAATTGATTTCTCTAAGGCTTATGTGATTGAATCCAAAATTTAGTTTTAATTAACATCGATGCCGCTAAATTGGAAAATTGAGAAATTCGACTGATTCATCAAGTTGTATCGAATAGCGCATTTATATGCATGTTACTTGATAATCGAACATTCGGAATATGGTATTGAACCCTCGTAATTACAATCCAGGCTGCTGAATTCAGCATTCTAATCAAACTCTTAATTCGTTTTGTCTTACTCGATATCCCCAAAAAAGATCATATTTGTTAATATCGTATTATCATATACAATATAACTGAAAAAAATTCAATACGAATTTAGCGAATTGCTAAACTCACACTATTTTCCCGTTTGCAGGACTCACACTCCCTATGGGATAAAATATAGGGACCAAAGGCTACTTTTTCACTCTCATAGGGTCCTTTTTCGCCCTCAAAGGGTAAAAAATTTAACATGAATCCATGACTTCAAAAACAAATAAGTGAAATTTCAAAATATTACGAGCGAAGTGCACAGACCTTTTAAAATTCAAGGTCGCCGGATTAACAACTGTAATTTTGTGATTTTGAACTCTCCTTTTTAAAGTTCTTTCGGCTTTAACGAATACATTCTCATCACGTACTCCGTGCTTCAAACTCAATTTTGTCCACAATGTCAAATTCTTTACATTATACACAATACCTTCATATCAAATATAGTACATTTTTTATTCAACTCTGCCTGGTATTGCTCATCTAGATATTGCAAAATAAAGCACAAATTGTATTCATCATGAATCTTTTAATATTTGTTTCTTATTTTGCTTTGAATTATATTCTAAGCTGCGCTGAAACATGTATTATTATTTCCTTTATTTTATAATTTTTTTTATTTTAAATTTTGTTTTTTACGAATCAAGAAAAACTACGGCGCATTTGCATAGGGTCTAATTCAGGAACCTATATAGGAAGCTATACAGGTACCTGTACAGGATCCTATATGGGATCCTATGTCCTCTTTCTACCTTTCTGTACTTCTTCCAAAAATTTAATTTTTTTATTTTTAATCTTATTTTTTACGATTGATAGGAAATCTACTCTTCCTATTTAAAAATGATCAATAATAAATTTATATATCTTTTTAGACGAACAAATTTTGTGCATCCTATAACAAGTACATTTTCAAATGTGTATCTCTTTTTTGGATAAACAAGTTTTGTCTTATTTTTCCGTAACTTGTGTCGTTAGTCCAACATTTTTTAATTTTTCAATTTTTTATGTTGTTTTTTTTACGTATGAAACAAAAACTACGCGTCCTATCGAAAAGTGATTTATAACAAATTTGTAGATCTTTACAGGACGCGCAATTGTAGTTTTTTTCATTGTTTTCGTATCTTGCATAGTTTGACAAAAAATGGAATTTTTGAATCTTTCACTATTTTTAGTACGATCAAATTTTGAATTTTCGACTTTTCTACTAAATTTAAAAAGTCGTTGCTATAACCTTGTAGCGTTTTAAAAATCAACCTTTTTCTTTTTTAGACTTTTTTTCATGATATGCGTTTTTGGGCTTCATATGTTCATTTTAGTTTTGTTTTTTAATTTTGAAAATGCTCTAACTCTGATCATTTTCTTTCTGTAGAAAAAATTTATTAGGATAAATTTTGCATATGTTTCTGAGTACTATAAATAACCGTCAATACAATTTTTAAATTTTGAATAAATGTGGTTTTATAATTTTTTTAAATGCGCTCACTTTTTGAATTTTCATCCAAAATAGCTGGTTTACAATCTTGTTCTTGTTTTTTAGGCCCCAAATAAGTGCACCCAAGCAGAATCAAATCTGATCAATTTTTTGAAAGTCATCGTGTCTACAGAAGACAGACTACAGATAGACAGACAAACACTTTCGTCAAAATCGTGTTTTTCTGACTCAGGGAGTCTCAAAACGTGGAGATTTGATGAAAACCAACGAAGTGAAATTTTGCATAAAACCTATATTTTCTCATTAGGATGAAAATGTAAAAATTCTATTGATTCCCGTAAAATTGGAAATAATCCAGAGGAATTTAAGATAAATGAGAAGATCTCGATGAAATTCATAACAATTTTAAGTTAGTTAAAAAAAATTCTAATAAATCGAAAATAATTTAAAAATATAAAAAAACTTCTTCCAATATAGTAATGAGCTTAGAAAAATTCTAAAAAATTCAAAAGAATTTTATGAAATTACTAAGAATATTAGGTGAGGTTAAAGAATGTCTATGGTAGGTTGCGAGATCCCGCCGATCCATCGCATTGGATCCATTTTCATTGGCTCCCCCAGCTCTAGATTGGTCGGTATTGTTGGCCGACACATTGTCGGGAGCTCTGCGCGTTCTGTTGTTTTAAACCGTACTTACTACAACTATGTTTGGTGTTGTCATTATTGTTCCCACGAGAAGCTAGGGAAAGGGGTTCGTCCATCCTTGTAGAGCCCCGCAGGCAAGGATAAGGCTGCGTACTCTGAGAGGTCGCCCGGTATCCCAGAGTCACCGTTCTAGACACCTCACCAAGGTGCCGTTCAGCTTTCAGCACGGTTTTCACACCTCCGCTTGGGGGTTAATTCCTTCAGGACCACCCCTGGACAATTGTGCGCGACTGCCTATTTATTTTTGTAACGAGATGACGGATGACGGATGACGAGCTCCGTGGACATTTTTCCGGAGAATCCGACCTCTGGGCTATCAATTATTGTGTGTATGATGCAGCGAGAGCTTTGGCCGATGCGAACCGTAAAACAAAACCACCGGCTGATCATAAGAACAGAAGACGAATGCATCAACTTGCCACAAAGATAGGCTGGGCAAGACAGTACGCGTCCCGCATTCAGTGTGTGATTGACTACATCACATCTGGCAGGAATTTTACCGCCAAGGTTCGAAAGTTCTCGCGCGAACTCCATACCTGTTATCACACACTTAACCAGCCAAAGCTGCTGACCATCAGACAGCATATTGTTGAGAGAATGCGGATACTATCTGACGCTAAAAGAATTCTAGAGCGGAGGGAGAGGTGGGTCAGAGAAAATCAACAGTTTCTCTCTGACTCATCTCGACTCTTCCAAGACCCTCCAGTTACTGTCGAACACCCACCGAAACCAGAGGAGGTCGGAGTATTTTGGAGAGATGTCTACGAAGTTCAGCATAGACTGGACGAAGAATCAGAAAATATAAAGAGCTTCAAGGAGTTATGTGTTGCCCTCATAACACCTGATAAAGAATGCCCACACATCACTGCCGAGGAGGTGAAAAAACTATTAAGAGGGACGAAGAACTATTCCGCACCGGGGCCAGATTGTATCCAGACCTTCTGGTGGAAGAAGTTTTCTTCAACCCACCAGCATTTGGCCCGTATTTTCACCTCATATTTGAATTCGCAAGAGCCGATTCCAGAGTGGTTGATGGAAGGGCGCACAATACTTCTGCCGAAAATAGGCAACTTAGCTGACCCGAAGAATTACAGGCCAATAACTTGTCTGAACACGCTTTATAAGATATTCACAGCTATCCTAAATGATAGGATTGTTCGGGCAATTGAACCTGTGTGGTAAGAAATGTATGAACAACGAGGCTCAAAGAAAGGCGTGGCCGGATATCGGGAGAACCTGCTCATCGATAGATGTGTCTGCAAAGATGCAACATTCTACCAGCGTGACCTATCGATGGCCTGGATTGACTATCGGAAAGCTTTCGATTCGACATCCCATAGACTTATCATCTGTCTTTTGGAAATTTTCAAGGTTCATCCGCAAATAGTTGGGTGCATAGAGAGATTGATGCCGCTTTGGAAAACCAGATTTACTACCTCATCTGGAAAAAATCGTGTGACAACTAACGAGGTCACATTTCAGAGAGGTGTCTTTCAGGGCGACACCATTAGCTCACTCCTCTTTTGCCTTACATTATTGCCACTACCTCTAGCACTTCGCCATTCCGACGGGTACTTGTGCGGCAAACCTGCAGATCGAAAGTACAAGGTCACTCATGTATTTTACATAGACGCTCTTAAGATCTATGCTAAAAACAGAGAGCAACTGCATCTAGCTCTGGGGATTGTCGAACGATATACTAAGGAAATTGGAATGGAATTTGGGTTAGACTAATGCGCCAAGGTTTATTTGAAGCGAGGAATACTTAATGGCATCCCTGAAGATCCTAAGCTCGTTGATAGAAGCGTTATACGACACCTTTACTCTGGAGAGACTTATACATACCCGGGCGTGCCACAGAGCCGAATTCAGGATGTGACATCTAGGAAGGATACTCTCCAAAGCAGATACAAACGTCTTGCTGTGCAACATGCTTGTTGTGCCGGTACTACTCTATTCATTTGGAGTAGTTCCATGGACAAAGAACGAGCTCAGATATCTTGATATCGGGACAAGGAAGGTTATGCACATGAACAAAAGCATGCATCTTAAGTCTTCCGTTCCGCGACTGTACATCTCACGCCGTCAAGGGGGTCGCGGAATATTGAGTCTTGAATGTCTTCACAACAGGATTATTCTGGGTACAGTACATAGAGTTGCAAATGGAAGAGACGCTCTTCCCAAAATGGTCAGGAATCCCGAAGAAGTGGGCAAAGGAGCGTTTCTGTACAAAGCAGCGGAGGAGGCTGCTGAAGCACTCGGACTTGACTTCAGTATTAGGGGTGAGCAAAATGCATCAAATCTTATCTATCTCGAGTACTCACTCCTGAAAGCTCGGATTAAGAAAGCACAAGAGAAAAACTTTCGTGAACAGCAGGGCGTGCCATGCACACCCCGAGCATTTAGCTCACATACTATCTAGTTGTCCAACTCACGCAGGAAGGACCGACATTCAAAGGCACAATGCGGCACTAAGAGTGCTTTAATACCATCTCTGTCACTCCTACGGCATTATCCTTAATATCGCTCCTCTAAATGCTCCCAGGGAAATTGAGTCAATTGTCGAGAATGGGAAGTGTCGCACATACTGTAACTTTAAATTCTCGACAATTGTTTCTGTTGCTCACTCGAGGCCTGACATGGTTCTTCTTGACTTCGAGAAGCGAACCATGTTCGTTATCGAATTTTCGGCACCAGCTGACAAAAACATCATGACCAAGGAGAATGAAAAGAAAGAGAGGTATCGATACCTTATAAGGGAGTTGCAACGATTGTACACAGAATATTCTGTTAAATTGATCGTCCTTATCATCGGCGCTCTTGGAGGTGCCAAGCTTTCACTTGCTAATGGCCTAAAAGGCATCCCTACCTGTCAACAATATGCTAGAACACTTGCGGGAAAAATGCAGAAGGCGGTTGTACTTGGTTCGCCCCGTGTTCTTAGGGTGCTCGAGGCTTTTGCTGGGTCGTCGTATTGATTCCTTTGCAGACTGTAAGCACCTATCTCACGGTCGAGAGACGTGGTTGTTGCTGAAATTTTACCGCGATTTCGCTGGAAGCGGGTGCAATTTTCCAGATTAGCACCCGCTCCCGGCGAAATCCTGCGGTTGTCCTTAT
>NC_046657.1:120496373-120513707 GCF_010883055.1 Belonocnema kinseyi | reverse complement strand
AGACGTGGTTGTTGCTGAAATTTTACCGCGATTTCGCTGGAAGCGGGTGCAATTTTCCAGATTAGCACCCGCTCCCGGCGAAATCCTGCGGTTGTCCTTATGACAAATTTTTTATTTATATATAATGTGCTTAATCAAGATTTGAACTTAATACAGACATATTTCAAGATATTTTAAAATATTAAAAAGAATTCAATATATATTTTCAGAAATTTAATAGATTTTGAAGGATTTCCACAAATTTCCGAAAATTTAGAAAGATTTAACAGACTTTAAAGAATTCAGGAACATTATTCATATTTTAGAATTACTATAAAATCTTAAAACTCCTTTAAATTCTACAAAAATTCCTTTAAAATTCTTCAAAATTACTTAAAATCTCTTAAATTCATTAAAAATATGTTGAACTCTTTTAAATAATCCGAAAACTTTGGAATTATATTATAAACTTAAAATTTTTTAAATCTAATATTTCCTACTAAATTCCTTAAAACTCCTGAAAATCTCTTTAAATACATAATAATATTTTTAAATTACGTGAAGATCTTTAAAATCTTTTGAATTTTTCAAAAATTATTAAAAATTTGAAAATACATTTAGTCGATTGAAATGCCAAAAAATCCCTCAAAATGACTCAAAATCTCTTGAACTCATAAAAAGTATTTTAAAGTCTTTAAAATCCCTTAAAAATTCTTGTACTTTTTGGAATTCTTTTAAAATTTTTTAAAATTCTTTGAAATTAATTGAAATATTGTGAAAATCATTTATAAACTTTACTCTTTTTTAATTCAAAAGAATTGTGAAATCCCGTTAAATTATTCTGGAATTCATTAAAATCTTTTTAAACACTTAAACATATTTTGTAATAACACAATAATACATCAACTTTTTTGGAATTTCTTGACATTTTTTAGAATCAGCAGGGACCTACACTTGAAATCGCAGAATTTCTCGAGAGGGAAATACGTTGTTTTAGAAAGGAATTTATACTTTTTTTCATGTTTTTTTTAAATTTTAAGAAAATTGGTTAAATTTAGGAAAGTTTAAGTAGAAATTTAAAAATTATTGTTTTTCATGTGATTTGAATTAAATACAAATAATTGCAATTTTAAACACTTTAATTGAAAAAAAAGTTTTAATATCATAATTTTTTGTGAATATAAATTTGTCAGTTTAAAAGAAAATTTGAATTATTTAAGTTTCAAGGTCTTGATCGCTTTGAATTTATAATTGTTTAAATGCAAAAGTTTGTAAATTTTAATTATTTAATTTTGAACGCTTTTAAATATAAATATAATGCCCAATGATCTAATCTTATAAGGTTCAATTTCTAAGATTCATACATTGCTCTTTTTTCTAAATTGTTAAACTTAAATCATTCAATTTCGTGATTCTTCAATTCAAAAGAAAATTACGTGAAACGAAAATTTATTTCTTCAGAATCTGTGATAATCAATTTAGAGTTATAATTTGTAGTACAGAAAAAACTCAATACAAAAGATTTGTATCTTTCTTCCTTTTTTTTTTTGACGTTTCTTCTCGTGTGTTTGATACCTTTTTTAAGCAGGGGGGGGGGGGTGGATCTAAGTTCTTTATAACTATCTTTAAAATCATAGCGCTGGTTTGCATTTTTCCTTTTGCTTGCAGCCACCAGATTAGGACAAACTTCTTTCCTATTGAACCCATTTCGATGGAATCTCAGAGAAAACAACAAAGTATTTGCCACGAGGGCGCAGGCGTTGAGGCAACGACGCAACATATTTTGTGCGTTGAAATTTAAGAGCGTTAAGAGAATATTTAAAAATTCTACGGAGAATATGGAGCTTTAAAGGAGACAAGTAAAACTCAAGAATATCTTTAAGAGTGGTTACGTAGGTATCTTAATCGTGAATATGTTTGAGAGAAATTAAGACTCTTTTCCAGTGAAGCTGCTGGAGTTATAATCGAATCTGAGTTTTGCAGAATATTTTAATACTAGTTGTCATCTACCAAGGATAATGAAAAAAGCTCGCCGTTTTTCATGATTTTTCTATATGAAGAAAAACCTGGCGTTGGGCCAAGACAGCTCAGCGTTCGATATCTAAAAAGAACACACTGAATTGAGTGTGTTAAATGTTCGACAACGTTAGCGAATCTTGAAAAAGATAATGGCCTCTCAGATGCCGACTTCAGCGCAGCAAGCGATTAACATCACCTCTTTGACCAGGATATCACAATCTACTTCTATTTAAATGGAAAGCAGGATAAATGCATTTGCTAAATCGCGATGAAACAGGAAAAACTTAATTTAAATTGTGTTGAATGTAAAATTTCCCGCTGTAGAAGTTTACATGCTATTTGGCGAAAGTTTATCCTTGGATAGAATAAAAGCTGTCGTCTGCTAAGGCGTCCTGAGCAGAAATGGGAAAACGAAGAAGTATCAGTGAATTCGAGCTACAAATCGGAACACCAGATGTAAAACAACACAGAAAAAAGAAAAAGTTAAAATTTGTTGCAGGTAAGGCTTGCAACGGTTCAAAATTGCACATGTTTCGAGGAAAGTTTTGCCAATTTTAGAAGAATAATTCTTATCTCGTCTACCTATAGACCTGTAGAATCAGCAACAAAAAAACACGAAAAAAATTGTTCTTACTGACATATCTCCTCTGAAATAAATTAGACTATTGTAGACGAATTATAACTTATTTAATATCATTTAGCAAAAAGCGCAAAAAGCAACTGACAGATGGAAATTCCCATTTCTCTCCAATTTAATGAAGTTAAACAACGATAGGTAGCGCTGGCGTCGTAATTCTCGCTACATCTCGAATAAAAATCGAGACATTATAAGGCGAAAGATTATCCAGGCAAGGATAAAAAAGGGAAATCGTTATTCGGTAATAACGATTAGTTCGTTGCCGATTTTCCCATGGGAGCTTTTCGACTGTGGTTAAAACCTTTGTTCACGCTCTGGGACTTTTCAAACCTGTCATTTAATTCGCTTTCTTCACGGATTTTTTCTTTTAGTTCAGTACTTTCTGATGCCAAGTATACTGGAAATGAATCTCCTCGCAATACTATTCGTATAATCCCTTGACTCGATTTTTTTTCTATCCTTGTCAGAAAATTAGGTCTCGTTTCCAATTAGGAAGTCTGGCCGAAACGAATTTCTCTCCTCATTATGTCCACGAGAGGAAACTTCTTTTCTTTACTATCCTCATTCACTTGTAAAAAATATATTGAGTTACAAATTCAAAAACAGAGGTCAACAACAACTTGTCAGCTCGAAGGTATTTGAATATAATTCTGTAGCTTTATTTTTGGCGATCTTTTAATGCAGTAAAGTTTTAAAAAATATTTTTTTTTCAAAATGATGAAAAATGAAAGAAATAAATGAAAATTAAATTAAGAAGAGTGCATATGCCGCCCAATAGGGACAATTATAGTTCAATTAAATTTTCACCAATCTTTTCTTCATACATTTATTTCTTCGCATCACTATTTATGACACCAAATTTGATTAAAACACTCAAATTTGTTAATTGCGTATTCTGTTTCTTCACTCGTTTAACTTAACATCAACCGAATCCGGAGTCAATTTTGTAGAAATCTTGGAGGATATTAAAGTCAATGCCATTGAATTCGTTCGTTAGACGATGAAAAAGAATCGATAAGGCGAGCTTGAACGTTTCCAAGATGTAGTTTGGTTCGGCAACCTTAATACCTAAGAATTATCGAAGTAATTGCATAGAGAAATGAAGCGGATTTAATGACATCTATGTGGGAACATTCGAGATGAAGAATAAGCTCATAATTGATAGGGCTTTAAGTTACTATCGCACAAGAGGTAATAATTAGAGGGTCCAGCGAGTTTCTTGCTTCACAGTTAAATCGAATTCAGGGGATTTCACTTTTTCTGCGACTCCTCTCTCTTCCAAAGTTCTGCTGTGTGAATTTCTGGCTTATTTGATTAGACTATTTCCAATTCTCTTTAACTCTGCCTCCTCCTCCTCTTGAAGCTTCTTTCGATAAATAATTTTCATGACTTATTAGCTTCAAGTATTTCAGTCAAAATTCGTAGCTAAATATTTATTAAAGTTTCACCAAGCCTTGTGGAATTTATTAAATGTGTCGTTATTCTTAAATAAATCATTAAGGTTCTCAACAAAAATATGATAAAGGTGAAGATATTATTCTCTTATTGTTTACTCATGATTCAATAAACAAGTAAAACTTCCTAACTAACCTTCCTCGATTATTTTTTAAACATATTTTCTTGATATAGGCATATTTTCAAACATTACATATTTTAAGATGTTCTTGCATGAAATAATAGGGTATTTTTCTGTTAAGAAGTCCGATTAAGGTTTCTGTAATCAGAAGAGACTCAACATTATTATTCTCAAAGCCATTTCTACCAGGTGAACCCAGACAATCTTTAAGCCAAGTGCCAATTACGTTGGATCTAGACACTACGATGGAGACTCTTCGTAAACTCCTCTTCCTGTCTTCCGCTTCCGGTCCCTCTCGCCCACTTCTTCCAACTCGTTAGCGTTCATGTGGCCCATTTCTAGTAAGTTTATAAATTCTCTAACGTATCGCTTTATCGTTGCAGTTGACACCAATTATACACTTGGCAATTAAATCAATACGTGTGTAGAAATTTCGCAGCAGTCTTAAACCATGCTAAAGTGTGCAGTTTTGATCACGTCTGTCTATTCACGGAGTTCTAGCCTCGCATTATCTGGGCACTGTCTAAGAGCTTATTACAAATTTGAATATATGTAGACATATAGTATCATTGTTAGGTGTAGGATCGAAGTGTGTGGTACCGCGGTTGTTGGAAGAATGTTTGGTGATGCGTGGTGGAATGATGAAATTCAGACTTCCCAAAATGCAAAGAAAGAAGCGTACAAGAAAACTCTGAACATCGCAGGTCTTAGCAATGGGGAAAGAAATAAACGTATTAATGATTACAGACACAAAACGAGAATACTCAAACGATTAATTAAGGAAAGTTAAGATAAAATTAGAGCAGAAGAAGAGAAGAAAATATAAAACGACTTTGAAGGAAGCAAGAAACACGATTTAAAACACGATTCGTTAGAAACCTCAATTGAGAAAGTCTGTGTCACTGAGGTTCGGGATACAATTACGAACTAGAAAAACGGTCAGGCTGCCGGGGCAGACACTATTAACGTTGAGATGCTTAAACACAGTGGCGATTACATACCACATAGACTGTGCGAATTGATAAATTAATGTTTCGAAACGGGAGACGTCCCAGACGATTGGAAAAAAGCGATTACCGTACCAATATACAAAAGAAAGGGAGATAAAAGCGACTGCAATAATTACAGAGGGATTAGCTTATTAAGTACCACGAGTAAAATATACTCAAAAATACTTATTCCTAGGGTAACGAAAAGAACAGAAGAAGAGATTTGAGAATTGCAAAGTGGGTTCATGCCAGGAAGGTCATGTACGGATCAAATATTTAGCTTGAGGCGAATCACAGAAAAAAGTTTGAGAGTAGGAAAAAAAGACGTCTATGCTTTTGTTGACCTAGAAAAACCTTTTGACAAGGTAGATAGAAGTAAACTTTGGGAATTCCTGAAAGAGTATGTAGTCAATGAATGGCTCCTACAAGCTATACAAATAATATGTACGGGTAGCAAAGCGAGTGTAAGGGTAAATGGTAAATTGAGTTACTGTTTCGATGTCATTAAAGGAGTTAGAGCAGGATGTGTTATGTCTTCATGGTTATTTATATTATTCCTGAACAAGTGTTTAATAATGGGTCTCAAAATTAACGCAAATAAAAGAAAAACTAGTGTTCGAAGAAAGACTGAGAAAACACTGCAATATTTTATTAAATTATGAGAAATTTCAAATAGTTGATAATTTCATATACCTTGATAGCCTATTTACTGGGGACATAAAGATAGATGTGGAATTAGATAGACGCATAAATGAAGGTCAGAAGGTAATTGGTAGAGCAAGACCCCTTATCAGAAGTAAAAATATATTGAATAAAGGTAAAATGGAAATACATAATTCTATTTTTGTACCGATTGTACTATACGGTAGCGAGACATAGACTTATCAAGAAAAAGATAAGGGTGAAATTAACGCAATTGACATGAGATTCATGCGCATAATATGCGGGAAAACTCTGATGGACAAAGGAGTAACGAGATAATTCTCAAATAATGTGGCGCAGAAGAGACGCGAATACACACATGGGAAAGAAATCGGTTAAGATGGTTCGGGCATGTTGAGAGAATACCAAATGAACGGCAAACGAAACAAGTGTATCAAAGTAAAGTAAATGACCTAAATGGGTAATCTTGCATAATGACTTTGTGAAGATCTTCACTTGGGGTGATTGCTAGAGAGATTAATCAGAAAACTCGGTCGGAGCAGTGTTGCGGAGCGGACCGAACGTGTTATTTACATAAATAACACGAAAATTCTAGATCAATCTACAAATTTGCTATCCCTTTCTTACATTACTCCTTTCCCCACCGAGTGAGTCACGTCTGCCCCGAAAGAGAAATGGCTTAATGATGTCCAGAGTCTAGCTTTCATCAAGTTTATACAAAGAATCACGGGTGTGACGTTAACAAAAATTACAGAAGTGAATTCAGAAAATAATAATTTTAATGTAAATGATTTCAGTAATTACAAGAAATTATTATCTATAATTGGAATCTTAATATACAAACTGTATTTTTACCTATACGGTTTCTATTGAAGAAGTGATTAAAAATATTTGTGCTAATTGCTTATAATTTGTACACTATAAAAAAAGCTTTAATATTTTTATATTTTCGAGAATGCATATTTACATTAAACGCAGACTTCAGAGTTCTCTATGGAACTAAGAAGAGTATCAAAAAAGTACCTTCGTATGAAAAAAGAATCCGAAAAAAGTATAAAAAATTTAGCGTTTTGAAACTATTAAAAAAATCAGTTTTTAAAGAAGAAAATATCGTAAAAAGCACTTTACACTAAAACAAAGAACATGTTGAAAATAATTCTTAATTTTTACTTTTCAGTATGCAAATCACAGGGCTCAAGGCTGCATGCGAGGTGGAAGGAATTAAAAGGTATTATATTTGTGTAAAATTTCACCCCCACAATTTCTTCCAAATCTACACGTTTTGAGACCCCCTGAATCCGATAAACAGGTTTTTACGAATATGCCTGTCTGTTCTTTCATTTGTTAGGGTGTCTATAGATTGTTAGTTTGTTAGCACGATAACTTTTAAAAGAATTGACAGATTACATTGGCCTTCGGCATACTCTTTCAGTGCCTTAAATTGAAGTTCAAGTTCGTTAGCCAACCATTTAAAATAAAAATTGCAAAAGTGGGAGTACTTTCAAAATTTTTAAGACCACTTTTTTAAAATTAAAAATTATATGTACGGTTATTCATAGTATTATAAAAACGAACAAACTTTTAGAATTTTATTAAAAAGGACGAAATTCCAATTTTGACAGCATACAAAATAATAAAATATAAAAAAGTCCATTTTGTGGTTAAACTAATTAAAATATGATAAATGCTGATTGAATAAAAATTGTGCAGTAGGAAAAGACCTACAAATTTGTTATGAATTACTTACCCCATATTTGTGCGCAAGCCTTTTAAAATTGAAGGCCAAAGTATCGGCAACTGTCACTTGGTGATTCTGAATTCTTTTTTTTTAAAGCTCCTTCGGCTTTAAAGAACAAATTCTTGGGCGCAAATCTGATCCCAATTGTACGCCCTACTTTAGAAAAATGTAAATTATTTGAAAAATATATTGCTTTTATATCAGGTTGAAAAAATGCCGCCCTTAAACAAGCAATTTGCTTTGCTGCTCTGAATCTGTAATTATTAGAACTTGCGTAATGAAACCAATATATATATATATATATTTATCTTTTACGAGTATGTAATTTCTCATTGAGAGACAAAAATTAAATTGCATCAAAACAAGATATAGAAGAATCTTCGAGTACAAGTATTCCGATGATCTGGAATACGTCTTCAAATAAACTGAACATGTCAAGTTTATTCATTCATTCAAAATAACGACAATAATAAGAATAATAATGTAACTAAAAATAAAAGCATCAGGTGTCATGGGGAGGGGGGGGGGTAGACTTAGGATTAAATCAAATTTCAACTCTACTCTCCAAGCGCCTTTTATAGAAACTCCTATTGTTGATGTTTTCGAATAGTACGCAAATCCAAAATGGGCAACGATAAAGGGGTTGGAGCCGGTAAAAAGTCCTGTAAAAAGAGACTTCTGCGTACTCCCTGAAGCCTGATGTTCTGAGTTAACGCTGTCTTGCTTAAATTTTGAAGTCTACTACGTGGAAATTGTGCAAAATTGAAAATTGAAATGTATAGTAATTATTTAAGCTATAATTCGAAAATTGGAATAGCTCGTTAAACTATTGCGAATCGAATGAACACACGGAAAAAAATAATATAAGCTGTCTGACTATCTATAGGTACCAGCAGGTTACTTCACTCTTTGGCAAAACTTAATAAAATAGTGCATTGTATGTTTACTTATGAAACACTCACACCTTATGACCTGGATATTCCATTTTCTTAAACTTATTAAAATGTTGCTTTCATAAATTGAGAAACAATTTTTGTCAAACCTCAGACACGTAAGATAAATAAATGTTTAAAACCGTGGTGTGTTAGTACTGCAGCAATTCAGGTTGATCGCGCAAAAAAAAATACAGTTTTTATCAAACATTAATTTTGCACATCCTTAGAATTTAAATGTTTAAAATTCATTGGCAGTGGGATTTTTCGGTTGATTGATACCTTCACATCGAATCAGTTTTTATAATTCAAGCCTTTGATGGCATACTTCCCGACGCCTCACATAGCCGGCACACTGGGTTCTTTTGTCCAAAGCGATAAAGGATTCCTAGGAGGGGGGATACCTGGCTAAGATGACAGGGCCGTTGACGTACTCTTTTACCATAGATTTTTACGAATTTTCATGCCTGGGGTCTTTTCAACCCCAGTGTGCCATCGAAGGGTTAAACACAAATTTCTCTAAGATAGACAAATTTTTTCTGTGCAGCAAAAGGAAAAGTTATTTAGAAGTCATAAAGCAAGTTTGAAATTGGAAGGGGGAGGAACCCAGGTAGCTTGTACTTGTTTGATTATCGCCCGCTAGTCAGACCCCAGTTAATTTAACCCAATAAATGATGTAAACAACCTGGGGAATATAAAAACAATGAGGTTTTACCAAATTTCATTCTTAAATCCCTAATAAAAGGATTATCCTTCGAGCTCAAGCTCTGACGATTTCTGATCATTTTTTTAAGAAATCTGACTTTTTATGAGGATTCCTGTTGAGAAACGTACCGAAAGTGGTCATAAATCCTGACTTTTTCTCTGAAGTTTCCTGATTTTTTTCAGCAGGGTTTTAAGGAATTTTTCTAGAATAAGCATTTTAATATGAGGATGGCGGCACAAGAATAGATCGAAAATTTCATTTCCATCGAAAAATTCCTATTACTGCCTTTAGTAACAAAATAAATTTTTCATAGTTCATTCAATAGAATACATAAGTTTCGTGTATTAGCCAATTGTCTTATTAATATAATATTATAGAAAAATCGATTATTAAGTGGGTTGGGCATAATTAAGATTGCTTAGCTAAGGCCCAACTGGCTCGCTTTATTGGGCATAAGTGCAACTGACCGTTACAAGCTAGACCCAAACCCAATCTGTGAGTGATTGGGGCGGTAAATTGGTACCTCATTGGCAGTTCGGAAACCTGAATAGAACCTAGTCATGCTTCAATCGACTTTTCGACACGGGTTGGCGTTCAAACTATAAGAGAGTATGTTTCTCTAATTGATATAGATACATGTTTTTGAGTAAAGGTATATGAATTCTTATTGATTCGTTGTGGGAAATAGGCAATATAAAATTTTTGCCCGTCAAATTTAACACAATTATAGTATTCCTAGAAAGTCAAATCGGTTATTTCAAGATGAATTAGTCGGTGGCTGGCCAGATGACCCGACTTTTCCTAGTCGGGGTCTGTTTCGGTACAAGTATGGTCCGTACACTAATATGTCTGTCTCGAAAAAATACTCTTAACTTTTAGTCTATAGGTTAAAACTATGTTCTCCGGGACACTCGATCATAGTACTTTATTAAAATCTTAATTAGAAAAATAATAAATGGAAACTAAAATGACAAATTTAAATTATTTTTATTTAATAAAAAAATATGATTCAAAGCACATTTAACGTGAACAATATGGTATTTATGAAAAAACACTACTCTAAGAAAAGAAATTAGTATAGTTTTGAAACCACATTCTATTTTCATTTGTAATATAAGAGATACACCGAATAAATTTTCGATAAAAATCCTAACCTCAAAATTAAATTTGTTCTTCTTGCTGAAAAGGATCAGAATGTGATATTTTTAGCTTTTTGAAAAATTTCAAAATTTTTATTTGAAATGTAGAACTATGGCTACAGAGGGGAAATATATATAATTAAAAAGGTTAAAGCTTCTCGTATGACATGAATTAATAGTTCTGATTGTTCAGATTAGAATTATAAAGCTTGTTTTGAATTATTTTATACAAAAAGTATTAAAATTAGACATTAGACTACGTTTTTAACGAGATGGGGCCATTCTGCGGAATCATGTAAAAATTTCTTCCTGCCAATACGAGATGGTATTGAGAATGCAAAGTCTGCTATGTTGGTGCTAGACCATAATATGACTGGATAGTGAAGGTGGTACGCTTGAAGGAAGGGCATGGACTGGTAGCGAACAACACTCAGAGAAAAAGTTTTCTTGAAACAAAAGCATTGTTCTCTTGCCTGTTTTGGTTTAAACAACGTAATTTTTTTACAATAACTGCATAATTACGCGAAGTTTGTTGTAAAAGGATAATGCTACTGTAGCAAAAAGATTCTTTTGGGACAAATGGAAAGCCTCTTAACCTTCAGTTTAAGAGAAACTTTCATTTGTCCTAAGTCTCATCCTTTTGACACAGGAAGAAATTTCTCTTAGTGAAGGGGTCCAGGCAGATAAAGAATCCGAGGAGACTCTGGCACCCAGCTACGAGAAGAGAACAAGAGAGCCCACGATGTGTCCCCTCGAGATCACCACACGCAGGCCAAAGGCAAAGAATCTGACGTGACGTACTAATGGACCACCGACTTGAAGCTTAAAGGATGAAATCTGTGATTAAGACAACGAAACGATGAAGAAGGCGACAATAAAGACAGTTTGGCCCAAGGCGCTTTTAACCCTTATGTGAGCCACCACTCAACAAAGAATGCAATGGAGGGCATGCTCGGAGTTTACCTCGGTCCTGTGCCTCCCGCTGAAAGAGATGATGAGCCTCGAGATTGTACTGGCAAGTTAAAAATAACAGGCTCTTGTCATCTTTGTTATAGATTAACAATCAAAAGGCACAGAAACACTAGAAAGAGTTGCGACAAGTGTAAAAATCCTGTATGCAATGAAGATTCATAAAAAAAGCATTGTGCTCCGACTGCGTTGAATCAATGTAAAATTATTCCTTTTGAACATTCACATTACTAATAAATCATTTATTTTTTACTTTACAACTATTAAAATTATTCGTTCATTAACCTGAATTATATAATTATCGTATATATTATTTACAACACCCATTTCCGAATAAATAAGTCACTTTTCTCCTAGTGTGTACCCGGGTACCCGGTTGCTCCCCAGGGCTACTTTTTTTAATAGCCGGATTTTCATATTAAAAGAAATATTTTTATACAGGTAATATAGCCAGTGGCTTTTCAAAAGGCCAAATCTTTGGGATCAGGAACCTCAGAACGTAAAAAAAAATTTCAAAGAGCTAACGATAAAAATGTGAGCTGGTGGGTACTCGGGTACCCGGTTGCTCGCATGAACGTTAATATAACCAGCTAATGGTTTGAGCTCCACAGACATTCTCAAGCAGTTATAGAAAAGTTATCAAATTAGAGGTGAAAGGAAAACGATGAGCGTTGATGTGGTCATCGAAGTAGGATGGGCATCTGATGGCAGGCCTAAGCTGTCCTCTGCTATTGGGGATGCAGTCTGGTCAGAGGGGAGTTCGTTCCACGTCAGTCAATGTCAGGAAGGACGCCTTCAGGGAGAGTCTGAATGCCTACTTAGAGTTGAGCGAGGATCTGGTGACGAGATCGATCTGCAAAATAAACCTGAAGTTGAAATGGGTGTTCTGCAGAGTCTGGAAAAAGACGAAGGTCACCAGATGCTACCACTGTCAAGGCTAGAGTCGCATGGCAGTAAACTACAGTTCAGGGGACTGCGGTATCACTTTGTACTGCTAACTCTTCGATTAAAAGGATGGAGAGCCCTGGATGGATCATCTGCTCGGTCTCGAAAAACAGCTATGAGTGTCCTACATAGAAGCCGAAACTAAACTGAAAAAAGGCTGACGCGGCCCAGATAACTGAGCTAGACAACAAGAAAACAACACTAAGTATATACACCAGCGGTCGCGAGGTTTCGAGCGACAGATCTGAGTCAAATAAAGAGATAGATCTGAGTGAAATCTTATTATGAATAGTAAACATTTTTTCAATAAGAAATAATCCCTTTCTAGGAATTGACTAAAATAAATTATACAGGTTCGTAAAAAAGTATTAACTCTGTATAATTTTATATGTTATTCTTCCAGAGAATGAAAAATGGTGGAGGACTATCCCGAGTTAATATTCTATGCTTTCAGCTCTGAACAGGGAAAGAATTAGAAAGAGTTGTTTCATGATCAACGGCACTGTCAATCACATGTGACGATGCAAGCTTCCGTGCATCCAGAACGGTCTGTCTCGCTTTCTCTCTCGCCACTTTTAAAATATTATATATTTTTTCATTTTTTTCCCGCGACTTGAGCAATTTCAGTCGCAACTGCCTCTGCACGAGTCACTTCAACATAACTCTGGTGCAATAAATTTAACGATCATGAAAGCTGTAGTCGAGAACCTCACCCTCAGGCGCCGCAACTTATCATAATTATAAAACGAAGAAGAGTAGGTGCCTCGCACAATCTGCCTCCACCGGACGGCATCGTAATTCTCACTTTCATAAAGGAAGTTTCCAAAAATAATTACCAAGGAAAAATACAGTAACAAAGAAAAATGTAAAAATAGTATTGTACAAAATATGGAGTAAAGCTCAGTGAATATTATGTCACTGAGAGTTGGTTCAGGAATATGTGGGTGATCCTCTGTATTAAGGTCTCTTTTAATAAAAGCAAATTTTTTTACAATAATATTGTGAAATAATTTTTTTGTATGATGCCTATTCATTGGTGATAGAATAAGCAATTATTAAAATATTTAAGTTTAAAAATATTGTTTTAAATTTTATCAAACAATTGTTATCGGTTTTCTTTTAGAATTTAGATTCATGGACCGATTTCTATAGAAGTAAGTATTCTAAAGTTTTTCGGGTTGCTGATTCAGAATTTTGAAACAGAATTTAAAAATTTTAAATGGCTGATCCAATATGGCGGCTCGAAAATTTCAAAACAGTAAACATTTTATGAAAATGGGTATCGTAAGGTTTTTAGGTTTCTGCATCAAAATATAATAATAGGATTCCTAAACTCAAAATAGCATTATCCAATATCGTCAATCAAAAATTTGTTCAAACTTATTTTTATACAAACTAAGTTCCTTCCGTATTTTCGTTCGCTGCATGAAAATGTGATATGCTGGACGATTTAACTTCATAGTTATTCAAGATTCAAGAAGGGATTTCAGAATAATTTTTAAAGAAACTTAAAGGATATAATTTATTGAAACTAAAAAACATTAATTAATTATTTTAAACGCTCCCAAAATATAAATTATATTTCCACACGTATACTCACATATGTTAGTACCTTTTTTCAGTCCAATAGGGCTTACAACAGAGAAATACGTCTCTAAAGGACAAATTTATTTTGCTGTGTTTCTCTTTATTTCTTTGTCAACGTTTTTATCCTTTTTCATTCAGTTGACCAATACTGATATGGCAGCAACTTCGTGTATCTCCAACTTTCTTCCAAGTTCATTGGTGAGCACTCATTGTGTGTTCGAATGTTTTGATTTCTTTCGAAAGTATCTTATAAATCATTCAAATCTCAGAAAGGGAAATGATAACAGTATGACCACTTTCAACCTTTTCTTAAAAAACCCAGACTAAGGGCCGGTTCCACTAACATCGGTTAAAAATGTAATCCTCGGTTAAAGTTAGGCGTTTCACCATTTTCTAACAGCCGATTAACTCGTATTAACCACCGATAAATCTAACCAGTCAAGATTGGTCGGTTAGGGCGATTTAATCGTCCTTTAACCTAAGAAGTGCAGTGTCGTTGTGAAATATATAGAGTTTTTGGAAGAAGTTCTGAGGTCGTCTGATCGTTGCAAATGCATAAAAGTAATTTACTGACAGTATTAAATAATCTCTGAATATTTTGAGTGATCTTTTTTGAACAAAAATCGCGAAGTGCGTTTTTTTTATTGTAAATCGGGATAAAAAAGTAATCAGGAGCAGGAAAAAGCTAACAAAATTCAATTTTTGAAACCACCAAATGATCCAAATTTTATTAAATAATGGCAAATGCTATTTTAAGGAACGATATCAAACTGTAGCGTTGTGGCAACGGGGTTACACATAAATTGTATATGTATATATTCATATTTTTAGAGTTTTTCTTTTTTAAAAAATATTATTTTATTGTTAATAATAACTATGAATATTGGGCATTGTTTAATAAATTATAAAAAATGATATCTGAACATATTTTCAAGTTTAAAAAAATAAACTAAAATTATAACTGGTAAATAAATTTAATTAATTTTAACGAATTCATTTATAAAATTGCTTTGCGGCATAACTCTTATCATGAAATTTAGCTTAAGATTTAGGACAAAAAGGGAATTTTCATTATAATTGTTTCTAAATTCAACATGAACTAAAGTATCTCATTCTAAATAAGGAATCGCAACATAGGAACCAAGTTTTCAAAATAATTTCCAAATTGCTATTCTATCCATTTTACATTGATTTATTCTCGTCTATCAGTGCATGTAGGTTTTTAATTGTTGATCATAATTTGTTTCATCGAATGTACAGAAAAGAATGATTAATAAATGCTTATTTTCATTTTAAATGTTTAAATTATGTCTGCTAAAGTATAATTTAATAAAGATATAAATTATTTTACAGTTTTGGATGACTGTAATGTAATAAATAGATTCAAGCTTATCGTGGATGGAATTTAATAAGTTTTTTATAACTTTATAGTACCTTTTTTAAATTGTATAACTTTCTATTTTTAAAGTTTATTTTTTTTTAATTTTGACGAACATTAAGAATTTGGCAAAATTCAAAATTATTCCGATATTATTTTAAAAGGTATTTTAAAATTGTAAGCTTTGAAGATTTTAAAATATGTCGAAAAAAATTTGAAAGATTTAAAACAATTTTTTCGGATTAATTTTTCTTCTTTGATTTGTAGAAGTTTCAGTTAGTTTTAAAAAGAATAGAAAATAATTTAAATCTTTAGAAGATTCCGACAAATTTAAAACGAATTATACATTTTTGATGATTTCCAACCAAGAATAAGAAGCCTTCTAAGAATGTTTAAAGTTATTAGGAGAACAATAAATTCTATTATTATACTAGTATTCTATTATTCTATTCTATTATGCTTAATAAATATTTTCAACTATTCAAACAATTCCAAGTTATTTGTCAACTTGTGAAAAATTCCATTTTTTCAATGTAGATTGTTGAAGATTTTGAAACAGAAAGCTGGATTAAAATTACGGAATGTTTCAAGAGAATACAAATTTTTTCTTTAGATTCCGAGAAAAATGTCAAATGATTTTTCTAAAAGATTTCAAAGTATTTCCAAAAAAATTTGAAAAAATAATCTGGGAGACTTGAAGGCAAATTTTTTTGTCTTTAAAATATTTTAAGAAAAATTGAAAAAAATTTTAAGCCACTTAGAACGTTCAGATATATTAAAAATATTTTTAAAAATGTTTAATTTGATAATCATAGAAATTTGAAAAAAATGTAGATTAATTACAATTTTGTAAAAGAGAAAGTTTTTATGAATTCGGAAAGGTTTTTAGCAAGTCAAACCATATTCTCTAAATTATTAGGAAAATTTAAAGTTATTTTCTGGAAGATTTTAGGACAATTTATTTTTATTTTGCAGAATTAAAACAATGGCAGTTTCAAAAAATTTCAAGTTTAAAAAAATTAACTAAAATTACACATAGTCAACAAAACTTGATTAATGTTAATGAATTCATTTCAAACATTCTTTTTTCGTCATAACCATTTTCATGAAATTTAGCCGAAGATTTAAGAGGGAAAGGTAGTTTTAATTATACTTATTTGTTGAATTGAATATGAACTAAAGTTATTTCAAACTAAAAAAGAAACATTGTTAAAAATGATTGATAAAATCGAGGAAAATATTTTATTGTTAATTATAACTGTTTTTTTTTTTTTTAAACAAACTTGAGGTGACATTTTAAAATAGATATTTTACCATTTTCGTTGTTTATTTAACAGTAGTTTTTACATTTTAATGTTTTTCTCTTTCACTTAGGTAAAAGTTGTAATTATTATTCAATCCTACACTGAAAAAAATGGTATAGCTGTTATAGCTAGAAATATATTGCTGGGGAGAGATATTTGAATTTGCAGTAAAGTTTAGGTAGAACTGCAAACTAGATAGCTAAGATATATAAGCCTTCTGTCAACTGCAGACAGACAACTTGGGAGATAATTCTATCCTCATTTGCTAAACATTCTATCAGTCATGATGAAACAGCACATTTCCTGTAATTAGTTTGCTCGTACAGATAAAAATTCTAACCTAAAATAATTGTAGCATCAGTTTCATGCCTATAAATTGAAATGAATTTTCAAAATTACCGACTTGCATTAGTACGTACAACACTAACGCCCGACCTTTCCTTAATACAAGAAGCTCGTGCCTCGTGGCTTGTAAGAGTTAAAAAATGAATAATATAAATAGTAATGCAACACCAATGATGGAACCGATGACGAAAATAAGAGATGTTTTGATTAGCTAGAAGCTCCAGAATTATATTGAAGCTTTCAAAGGAAAGTGAGTATTCGTTTATCAGTGCGCGTATAACCTCAAAAAATGTTTGTTTACTATTTCTTTTCGATACGCCCTATTGTACATATTGATAAATACTGATTATAACTTTTTATTTTCAATTGACAATTTTTAATTATTAAGTCATGTACCATATGTATCTAATACATCAATAAAGATTCAA